>NW_020924895.1:75715-129327 GCF_003984885.1 Neopelma chrysocephalum
GCTGAGCTGCCGCTGCTGAAGCTGCCGCCGGCCGCCGACCTGGAGCAGCTGCTGATCCAGGGGGGCGCGGGCCTGGGCGCGGGCAGCCCGGGGCCAGCGGCGCCCGGGGCGGGGAGCGGCGGGGCGGCGGCGGCGGGGCCGTTCCTCTACCGGCAGCCGGTGACGCAGGAGCAAGAGGGTTTCGCCGACGGCTTCGTCAAGGCCCTGGCCGACCTGCACAAGCAGAACCAGCTCCTGGCGCCGCCGCCACCGCTCTCCGCGCCGGGACCCTGCTGCACCGCCCGCCCGGGGCCGCCGGGAGCCCCCGCCGCTGCCGCCGCCGACCCTCCGGCCGTCTACACCAACTTGAGCGGCTTCAACCCCGCGGGGCCGCTGAGCCCCTCGGGCAGCGCCTACCCCGCCGCCTCCGCCCCGCCGCCGCCGCCGCCGGGCCTGGCCTTCGGCGCGGCGGGTCTGGGGAGCGGGCGGCTGCCGCCGGCGCGGTCCCTGGAGGAGCCGCAGACGGTGCCCGAGGTGCCGCCGTCGGCGGGCGGGGAGGGCGGTAGCAGCGCGCCGACGCCGCCGTCGCTGTCGCCGCTGGACGCGGAGAGCCAGGAGCGGCTGAAAGCAGAGCGCAAGCGGCTGCGGAACCGCATCGCCGCCTCCAAGTGCCGCCGGCGGAAGCTGGAGCGCATCGCCCGGCTGGAGGAGAAGGTGAAGGCGCTCAAGGGGCAGAACGCCGAGCTGGCCGCCACCGCCAACCTCCTCCGCGCCCAGGTCACCCAGCTGCAGGGCCGCGTCCGCAGCCACCTCTCCTCGGGCTGCCACATCAACGCCGCCGGGCATCCTCCTCCCCATGCCGCCGCCCAGCCCAGGGAGGCTCCCCCCGAGGCGGCCGCCGCCGCGCCGGAGACCAGCGCCTGCTGAGGAGGGACACCCCGCCGGCCCCGGCCCCATCCCGCCCGGGGGCACCGCGGGGCCAAGGTGCGCGCCCGCCGCCGCCCTTCTGCTATTATTATTTTTATTATTATTATTAATTATTATTATTTATTTGCGCCCGGAGAAGGCGTTTTTGCGGGAGCCGGGTGTTGCTAAGCGTTTCCCGAGATCTGTCGATGTCGCGTTCAGCAGCGAGGGTCTCCGTGGGTGGTTCTGGGGCAGGTGGTTATTTTTCAGTGAAGTACTTGAGGTCTGTAGAGATTTCGGAAAATAAGAAAATTACTGTTTACAGAAAGATTCAACTTTATTTTCATGGGGGATATAAAACGTGTGTTTCCTAATACACCTTACTGAACTGTATAGCAATGGATAAGCTTTTCAAACTTAAAAAAAATAGCCAGAATCATACCTTTTGAAAAGATGTGCGTGTGTATATATATATTTAAAACATAATATGGCTATGTATATTTTCTTGGTATTGATAAAGAACTTTTTTTAAAATACTGTCTTTCTCTAGAGCTTTAATTTGCCATTGAGAGTTAAGACAGCTGTGTGGGTGCTCTTGCACTTACATGGCTTTGATTTTAAAATCGAACCCTGGAGGGAAATGATTTTTGTTGTAAATCTTAAGGAGGATGAAATGAATTGCTGACTCAGTCATATGAAAATACTTTTCTAAACTGTATGCTCCATATTTCTTGTGCCAGTGAAAACTTGGGGCATTGATAGTTATTTATTGAAACTTGAACACTTTTGGACGTTGCCTAGACCTTATTTTTCTAGATAACACGTTAGTAGAGAAAATGGTTACTTTGGCAAAAAGAGCTTTACTTTTTTTTTCCTTCACTGTGTACATTCCAGTAGTGTTTGCTCTTTAATCAGTATAGTAACCATTCAGTGCTATACAGAAAAGGGCTCAGGTTTTGGGTGGGTTAGCTGTAAAGGTGATAATTCCATTGTATTCTGTTTGAATAAATCACAGAAATATTATGGAGAAGTAGATTTATTTTTCAGTAGAAATCTGTGTATCTTGCTTCTTGGTCTACTTTGTTCTAAAGAAACTTTCTGCAATACTCTAGAGACAGAAAGAGCACTAGAATGTGAAATGTTTTTCTGGTTGGCAAGAATTGGTGTGATTTATTTCTTTGTCAAGACTTTACTAGTAGGAGAGTATAGCAAAGGAACTGTTTCCTCTGATTAGACATAATCCTCAATAAGTTTTTGAAAGCTTTAGGTCCCTTGCTCGGTACCACTGCCTACCTTGCTTCTGCTGCACCTTTGTATTTTGAGCATAGCCGCTACCGCAGCGCTGCCGAGCCCTGTACAGGCGTGGTGCAGTGGGAAGGGTCTGTCGGAGTGTGACGGTCACCCCCACCAGAAGCCCCTCGGTGCAGAGGCCGCGGGCTGGCCCCGCCGCTGGGGGAGGGCAGGGCTTCTCCTGAGCAGATCCAGCTGCAGCGCGGGGCCCTCTCCCCTCGTTGAAACTGTGCTTAAAAACTCTGCTTTAACTCAGAGGCAAATCTTACGTGGGGATATGTGTCTGTGCCAGCTGGTGAAAATGGGGAATTGTGTGAGGAGCCAAGGGGGCATAGACATCTTTACGTGTACAGCAATTGCTCAGATCAGTTAAAGCCACTCAGGAGCTGGTAAACACCTCTTAACTTCTTCAGAAGGCTACACTTGATGATTTGAAATTCAAGAAGAGAGGGATAGACTCACATTTTTTCATGCTTTTACTGGGGATACGTGAGTGCTATCTGTTCAGAAATTTGAGCTGCAGCAATCAAGTGTATGAGCTTTTCCTCTTAGTGCATAGTCGTTCCTGGCACACGTGTGAAATGACATGACAATGCATAGTAATTGTGTTATTGTAGCTGAGATGCTCTGAGGATATTTCTTTTCTTAATGCATATGCAAATTAGGTAGAAGCCATATTAATCATTGTATAACTGTTTAATCATGTCACCAGAGCCTTTTTCGGTGGTTGAAGTGATGCCTGTAACAGTACCTTCTGCTGTTAGAGTTACTAATGAGCAGATAAGACAATATTTTGATCTTAGCACAGGTTTAAAGACTTCTTAAGGGCATCCTGAACCATAGAGCATACAATCTGTAGCACTTCCTGTTATATAATAACAGGGCGAAAAATACGGTTTTTACTTTCTGGTAGTCCTCACCCTCCATCTGCAAAGATGCTGCAAGACTGGAGAAACTGATAAAGGTTTTTCTTTCCCCCCACCCTTAACATGCTTTCCCTAATGAGAGAGGTAGTGCTGCCTGGGAGATGTGAGATGCTTTACTGCAGATGTAACAAGGTGTGGATTCTTTTAAGGAATCCTGGAAAAAATCGTAAAAAATTACACTGCTGTTTTGGTTCTTGTATTTGTAAATGAGTGCAAGGCTAGGTAAAACTCTTGTGATAGCACACAGGACGGTGATAAATGCAGCCGTGCAGTACTTGTTCTTTACTTATTTTATCATTTCTTGTCATAATAAATTAGCAATATGCAAGCAGAAGTGGGGGATCCATAAGACACAAGAAATCACTGCAATTCCCAGTCACGGGCAGGGCTATAATGGGCTGTAGTCTAGGAGGGTTATAAAGAGCTACCCCTTCTCAGCATGGTAGTGTTTAAGCTGGAAACCACCTCACATTACCTCGCTCCCATTTGAACTTTCTGCAAGAGCAGTCTCACGCCCAGCCTCCCAAAGGTCTCGTGTGGTGGCTTCTTCGATAGCCTGCTCTGTGTTCTAGCTGACATCTGTTAGGTGGTAGAAGTGCTGACAGGGCTGCCCTGTTACCCTGATGGCTGATGAGAGGCTACTAGTGTGGCCTGCAGCTCTAGCTCCATGCCAGAGGTTACTGTTCTGGTAATAGGGTTGCCAAAAGAAAAAATGTGTTCTTTAGAGTGACAGGTTACCTTCATAAATGCCTTCTTTAATCTGGTATTTAGGCTAAGACAGAGGATCTAACACTGACGTGACAAAAATTTGAGAATAGTGTTGGGGTGGTTGGTTGTTTTTCCCTATTGATTCTGCTAAAGGTTGCTTTATCTATAGCAGATATTCGAGTGGAAAGCCTAAGCACCTAACAGTTTAAACCAATATAAAAAGACTCAGGAGTGCTTAATTGCTGCAGCTGTCATACTTGATTGTTCTTGTCTTGTAAAATGTATCAGTGCTCAGACTTCTGGCTCTGCAGTGTTCCTAAATCTTTCAATACGGCTTCTCTATTTTGTCTGCCTTTTTTCTTCAGTTTGTGGCTGAATGTCTATTTCTTGTAGGTTTTGATTTTCTGCCTAAAACTTTGGTCACTGTGAGATGCTAAAAGAGATACTGGGTAAAAAATTTCCAGACTGTTTATATGATTTCCATCCATGTAGCTTATTTTCACTAACTGCAAGCAAGTTGGCTCTGTGTCACTGTGAAAAAAAAAAAAGGCCCTAACAATCCTCACAAACAAAACCCCAAACAAAACACTTTATGTTCACTGTAATCTTAGCACTTTTTAGCATTTTTCTTCACCCTTCAGAAGTACCATGCTTTGTTATACTTGTGCACACTGCTCGCTTGTCCTTGCAAAGATTCTCGCTGCGTGACTTGATTTGCAGTCTGCCCCGATGCCCTTCTGATCTGGTTTTGCATTCCAGATGTGAACCCATAACAAATAAACACCCCTCTTCGTTTCTTTGCCCTAGGTGTAATCTCTGCTCTGGAGATTTCACAATCTTTTCCTTTGTCTGTTGTCGGGTGGTGGACGCTTCTGTGCACATCTTGCTGGCTGCTCAGCAGCGGCTTTCGAATACGAATGCGCTTGAACTGATGTCTTGGTTTAGATGTGAAGTGCCTTCTTATTTAGGTGCTACAGCAAAATAGCTTTGATTTATATATGGCTTTCATTTATTTGAATTGTTATCAGATCTTTTCTGTCTTGGGCAGTAGGAGGAGGAGGAATGGTTTTGGTAAGGGAAGTCTTGTTCACCCCTTCCTTGGGCAGAGCGTGGAGCTCCTGTCAGATGTGCTCCCGCTTGCTGTGAGTGCAAGGAAAGTACTCTGCTAGGACTGCCTCAAGTGATGGCATTGCTAAGAAACGTGGTTGGTTTGGTCTACAGCATAGAACAGGTAGTGAAGTCTGTCAGTATCACAAGGTCTCCAAATAGGTCGGAGAAGTCAGTGAGTGGTTCTTACAACTTTCACTGTGACTCCAGGTCAAGCCCATTTGGCATGCTTAGAGACCAATTCCCAAAACACAAGTACTTTGCACACTTTGAGAAGTGTAGGTGTTTGGGCGTGGTAGGTCCTGAGCACGGAGAGGAGTGATTCTGGTGGTGATAGCAATGATTTCTGTCATGAGCCGTTGATGATCTTCCAAGATCATATGTCTACAGATTTGGACTCTTCACTGCATGTCAGTAGTCACTGCTGACCTTACCACAATTCTCCGTTGTCTTGGTTTGTATTTATGTCTTTACTGAAGGAATAGTCATGAGGCATCCTTTTTTCATTTAAATATCTGATTGACTGTGTCTCTTTCACCTTTGACAAAGGAATGATCTCCCCAAGTTAAGCCCTGAGGCATTCTGCTGTTTGCAGCTCCTAAAGTGGAAATTTGTTTGGCAACTAATTTTCAATCAGTTATATAGCCCATTAATGCTTTCCAGAGTACTGTATGGTATTGTTTGATAGTGTTGAAGTACAGATGTATGCTACATCTGAATTACTAGTTGTGCTGAAAGTAGTGTCTTGGCTGCCATTACCAGAGTCTTGGCTATTGGAATCTAGCAGCTTCTTAGAGAAAAGTTTTCTATATCTGAGATTAATATGCAAGAAAAAAAACCCCCATCTAATTCTTCATTCTTCATAAGTCATTCTTCAACACATTTTATGTGTCCTGCTTCTGGAGTGCAAGTTAAAAAAGAAAAAGCGATGCGTTACATTTTTGTTTATTCATATGTGCAGCTGTAGCTGCTGCTGGATAATTTTGCCCTTTCCTTACTTGATTCTCCAAGTGTCTATGTTTAGCAAGTAGACAAACTGGAGTATGACATATCCTTTTACATATTTGATTTGTAGAAAACCACTTCCATTTTTCCAGTATTTTGTTTGAAGTTTAAGAATGATTTTTGAAGAGTTCTCAGTCTGTTTTGACACTCGTTGATTGCTTCTTTTGATCAGTACTGTGTGCAGTGACTGCACATAGTCCAGCAGAGTTAGACAGTAAAATCTGTCAGTAATTCACCTTTTTCAACATTTGGCGAGACCTTTATCAGCAGAAAAAGACTTGGACAGAAAGCTTTCACAGTGCATAATAATCATGCAAATGTTAACTGATCCTTCTCATGCCACTTGCTGTGGGGTTGCAGGGTTTACTGTACCTGATGCAGTATGATAAATGTTCCTGTGACAAACTGCAGAATCTAAAGTTTGTAGGATACTTGTTAATCTTGCTGCAGCTTAAAGGTGCACTTAAAGGTGCAGCTTTACTGTGAAGGTGTTGATGAATTAAATCTGATTAAATGGAGACTCAAACCATTATGGTACATTATGGGAGACAAGAGGTTGTAGTAATTTGTAATTACTCCTGTCCACTGTTTCAAAGATCTGTCTCTTTTTATCCTCTGAAGTGGCTTGCAGCTGCTTGTGCTGTGAAACTTCTCTCCTCATAACGACTCAGTAACTTGGAGGCGGGACAGAAGCAACTTCTCCACTAAGTGGTCATGTGTGACAAGCTAAATGTAGGTTTCTGAGAAACACTACAACAGTGAGTGCACAGTGGAGACCCTGCTGCTCTTGTCTGTGTGTTGCTAAAAGGGTCTAGAAATGTATACACATAATTCAAGAGCAACTTTCAGAGGCACCATCCCCTTGCCTTGCTGCAGGCATTGATCCTTGCTACTTGCTTAAGCCTGGAAGCACGTTTTCCTAAGCTATTGCATACCTGAAGGTTTGCTTTCAATATAGTCACAAACCGGATCTCTGCTTGGATGTTGAAACAGTTGGCTGCATATGGGTCAATCAGAATGCCTTGCTCTAGTTGCATTTGCAGGGCCCTGCTGAGGAAACAGTGGTGGGGAGAGGAAGGAAGCCAGTCTAGAATCTGTGTCTTCACATCAATGCAACTTTTGGCTGAGTTGTCTTGACAAAAGCGTTATACTGATGTAAAAACACTGAATCTTGGTCTTGTGTCTGCAGGGGACATGAGTTCTTGTGCTGGAGTTCTGCTTTGGGTGGTATCCTCTCAAGTCAGTGAGGACTAACTGAAGAAACAGCAAATCCAACCTTTATGAACTAAGTCTTCTGAAGCACACAGATACCTGCAAACACATGTCAAGACGTTGTGCATGGATACCAGCATGCACAGAGAAGGGCATGGCCGCATAAATGAACTGTGATTTTCCTTAGCTGCAGCAGTACATGTTGGGGTTTTTCCTATTCTTTTGTTGTGGTCGAGTTGTTCCAGAAGAAAACTAAACTGCGTTTCTGTCTATGATTGCAACATGATTTTTTTTCAGATTTCCAGTTATATCAGAGGACTGTCAAATCTTGCAGTGCTAAGTTAACACAAAAAGATAATTTTTAAGTCACATTTAGCCTTAATGTTTTCTAAAGTGCTGCAGTTTTTGTGTAATAGTTTACTGTAAAGTGAAGGGACGGTTATTATAAATAACGTTTGTAAGGGAGTCGCCCTGAAAAATTACCTATCTGCCATTTGCTTTTTTGTGCACTATCAAAAAGTCTGTATCCATAGTATAGCTAGCTGTAAATTGAGCTTTGCTCTGAGTTTCTAGTACTAGTAACAAACACAGTCTGCAATAGTTTAAGGAGTATATATTCTGGCTAAATGGCTTTTCTGAAAGAGTTATAGTTTCTGTAGGAATGCTTTGAAGTGATGGTTGGGTATGAAGCCTTGCTAACATGGAGATAATAGATATGACCAGTTCACTGTGCACTAATACACTGCTAGATTGTGATATTTAGCACACTGCTGATAAGATTTACTACTACTGTCACTTACTGGTTAAGACCTAGTTATGAGTGGAATTGTAAGCCACCTAAATAAGGTCCATACAGTCCGGAGAGCTGTGTCACTGGAGATCAGTAACAGACCCTCCATCTCATCCCAAGGAAAAAAAAAGTCTTTGGTTGCAGTCTGTTTGTTTTAGCTTTGCAAGTTCAGTTACTTTTCTAGATTAACTCCTACTTTACTCTTCCCTCAAAATCTGTTTGAATAAATTTTAAAACCTTTCTGCTTAGTACCTTGAAGCATCTCTTGCAACTGTTCCGTTACATTCAGTGGCAACTGTGCAATTGTGGTATTACTTCTGTGATAGATGGAGAAAGCTGAGGCTGTTCACAGTCAGGCTTCTCACTGTATCCTTGTTCTTAGACAGTGGACTGAACATATGAAAAATCATGACCAGTAACTTGAACTCTGAGGAGCTGTTTGGTATCATTTTCTTGTCCTCTTCAGAAAGCGTTCCGCTGCCCTGAGGGATGTGTGTTCCTCCTGCGTCATATGGAAAACTGACCTTTAAAAATTAACAGACTTAAATAAATAAATAAACAAATAAAAAACTTCTGGTACCTGCTGAGCAGTTTGAAAGATAACACGTTGAGCTTGACAATCTTTCCCACACCTCTCTTTCATAAATTTCCTGATTTTCTTGTAATGCAGGACACAAGCAATGAGGTGGCATAGAATAAAGTTAGTGCACTGTTCCAGAGAATGTGTTTAGGATACCCTCCTTTTTGCCTAGTAACTGCTATGGAAAGATAGCAGTAGAAGATACTGAAATAAAATTTGCCCTTCTTCATGAGTAGGTTGAACTCTTGTTTTTTTCCAACTCTTAACCATTCTGTCTTTTAATATTCTTATTGGTAGGGTGACAGAAATAGCGAGAAAATGCTAACCAATAATTGGGAAATTAAATATTCTTGTTATATATAATATGTCACATAAGCTATGGCCATTAGTAGCTAGGACACCTATTTACAGTCTGCTAGATGACGCCTTCAAAATTGAGAATTCCTAAAATACAGCCTAAGTGTCATTACCAGTCCAATCCATTTTCTGCCAGGTACTAGAATGGTATTGTAAATCCTTGTGATTTTTGAAAGTCTTTGTGTACACCCTGGTGAAATCACAGCACAAGCTGATATGTCTGTGGTATTTTTGTGGTGTGATACCACTTTCCCAGCAGGCCAAAAGTGTCTAATAAAGTTTACTTCTTTATTCCTTTCCCCATTGATAATAGTTGGAGATGATAGTTGGAGGAATCAGCAACAGTAAGGAAAAAAAAAAGGAATCCAAGGAAGAAATAGTATTTATCTCTGAAACAGTATACAATGGTAATACTTATTGTATGTTTAAGTGGCAGATAATTAAGCTTGTTCTTCAGAATGCTTTTTAAGTTATTTTGTTTAGTTATTAGTGCTTAAGTTACTTATCTTCTTTGGAAACTGTGCCCCTCCCTGTTTGGCCTGGTGACTGGTGATTTCACACTTAGCCTTATTTGTTTAAAGCCATAGCAACCACCATGCTGAAATGTCATCAAGTAAAGCCCAGGTCTAAATGCTGACTGATGATGCAAAGCTCTGCTCTCTAATAAAATGCGGCCCGTGAAGGACGAGCTCCAAGAGGCAGCTACGCCCTGTCTTCAAGCATTTGCTCTAATTTCAAGGCTTTGCCATGTGGTGTTGCTCAACGTGTAGCAAAACAAGTTCTTGCAAGCCCCTTGAGCATTCCTCCGAATGTAACAGATTAGATATTCAGGCTTCGTTAACTCTCCCGGCCCCCCCCCCCACATCCTTCCTCCTCCCCCCCTCCCCGAGAAAAAAAAAAACGACAGGACCAAACCTAAACGAAGAAAAAAAACCCCAAACCACCAAAACAAACCTAAACCTGGAACGAAAGGCCCAACACAGGTAAATCTTGGAGAATTGTTTTGCTTTGTTGCAAAGTGCTGTTAATTACAGAGACGCTTAGCGCAGTTCTAACGTCTGAGCCGTCAATCCAAGCACTGATTTTGCTTTAGTTGCACTTTGCTACTTTGTACGGTACAAAGGGAAGTGAATAAGTGTTGCAATATGGTATTGTGCAATTCCTGCCTTTTAAATAGAGGATGATCGGCAAGTCTGCATAGGCCTCTCACCCACCAAAATTTGGCCACTGATTTTTGACACTCCCACTCTTTTTAATCAGGAATGGGTTTACTGGCTTCTTAGGTCACAAGGAGAGAAGGGTAGAGATGTTAAGAGAGGGCAGTATCAGGGCTATTCTGCTGTGAAAGGCCCTGAGCCTCCTGGGCCTTAAAACTCAAATCTGTTTGATTAGCTCTAGTTTATTATGTCTGAAGGTCCCTATGCAGGGACTTACCAGGAGAGGTGGCTGGGTTTGTATTGCTGAATAAGTCTTTGGTGAAGTAGCTTTTCAGCTTTCTGTGTTTTTCCATCTGTGGAGTACGACATCCTTCCAGGGCAGTTTCTCTTTTCTGGAATGGCTCATATAAAGCTGGCTTGTTGTTCCTGCAGTTTCTGCCTAGACTGAAAAATCTCTCTGAGGTTTAGGAGGCTGCACATGTGCCCTTGCTGTGTGATGTTTGAAATGGCATGTTTGTATGACTCAAAATAGAACCCCTGAAAAAGAAGGAGCTCTGGTTAGGTGCAACCTGAAATCCATCCTTCTTTGAGCAGTGTGTCTTTCCATCAGTTGAACAGAGCAACTAACTCCCATGAGATAAAGGAGGAGAGAGCTCTTGGGCAATGGCCCAGCTTCGAAAATGCTTGGTGTTTTCTGGTTCTTGCTGACCTTCTGTGATGCAGGAAACACTTAATGATGTGCAGTACTATAATCACAACACCTTGCAGTATCATGAGCTGGCGCTGCTGCTGGTATCATGCAACTTCTGTCGCCCTCACTGGGATTTGTGCCACATGATAATCAACAGACCGAGTGATTTCCTGAAAATGCAAAGAGGCCCCTCCCTGCTGCATCACGACAAGCATCTCCAAGCTCTCTTTTTGTCCAAAAGGAGAAGTGTGAGCAAACTGCCACTTCCTACAGCTCTTCTATCCAAACTGGTTTTTCATAGTGGCATGAAGGCGTGGCGCTGAAACTTTCTTCTTCAGGGTAGCTGCTCAAAATGAAAGGTGGAGGCAGAGCAGTTCAGATTTGGCTTTGCTCTTCCAGCAGCTTACTTGCTGGAAGTTGGGGGGTGGGTGTCTGCCTGCATCTTTTCCTGGGTTTTTGTAAGTTGGGTTTATGTGAACCTTCTTATTCTGCCTTATTAAATTAGCTGGCACAGAGGGAGCCTCTGAGAAACCCTTTAAAAATTTCTGCTTTTGGAAGAATATGATAAGATTACAGCATGTGAATAGATTTAAAAGACCAACCAACCAAACAAAAACCACAAAAGCAACCCAAAACAGACAACAAAACAAATAACCTTCATTGGGATACAATAGATCTTTTTCTACCTGATTAATTTTGGGAAGTCTTCAGACAGGTGTGCTAGCAAGGACATTGCACACAGGTGGAGATGATAGCGAAACAAAATTTAGTAGCTACTCATTTGCTGGATTTGGTCAGGAGAGATTTTCAAGAACACTTCTGAGACCTTTTTTTCTGATGTGGTGTTTTTTTTTTTAATGTAAAAAAGCTACAGGGCTTAATAGTATACAACTGAGGATTATGTCCATAGTAAATTTTTTACATTACTTTTGCAAACTGTGTAGTATTATATTAAAAATACTTATTTCTGAGACAAAGTGGACAATATTAGTTGGCATCTTGCACTTGTTTAAATGTAAAACTTTTTCTTAATTTAGTGATGTGCTTAGGAGAATACTGTAACTTACTGAATATACAACGGTGATAACTGTGTTTACAATAATTTTCAAATTCCTACTGTTCAGTGGTAGCCAACTTGTTTAGGAATTAAAAGTAAGGCATACTGCAATTGGCAATCTTGGAAAAATTAACTCAATGCTGCTACCACTAAATACTGTGGGATGGATACCGTGGGTTTAAATGGCAGGAGGATTGTATTCCAAGCCTCTGTCTTAAGTACTTATGACTAAAAGGCGACTTGCCTTGTGCTCATTTATGTATCCCTGTGTGTAGTACATCAGTTAGAAATCTGTTAATGATTGATTTGTAACATTAGAACCTTTATGGAGATCACAGTAGGGGTTTTGTTTGTTTTTGTTTGTGAACAGACACTTAGACATTTTGGAATGTATAACATTGATCCTTGTGCTGGAATTGTTTACATGCAAAAGGTATTTATGATTTTTTGCAAACTGCAATGTGCAATTTTGTACATGTGTTTTAAACTAAAGAGTTTATAAGGAAGATATTGTATGTACAGTACTTGGACATGAGTATTATTTCTTTGATATAAATATCTAGAGGAAAATTAAAATTCCTTTATATTCATATTTTTGGCTGTGTTTTTTATTATTTTAGCAAGAAACCTAAAGTTAGCTTAAGACATAGTTGACATTTTGTTGGAAAATCCAAGAAGAATTTTTTGATCTGGGCTTTTAAAAAATATTTTAAAATCATGCTTAATACACTGCTTCTTTTGATTGTGTCAACATTTTGAAGTGCAAGGAGGGAAGAATTTCTTCTTGTAAGAATGCTGCTCTTTGAGGTAACTTCCGTATGTGCTAGAACAGTTGCAAATCAAAAAGTAAAATTTTAAAAACAGCAAAATTGGAGAAGAGACCGATATCACCACCAACTCTGGTGATATCAGATTTCAGACTCTTACTAAGAAAAGCTGACTGGAGTTGTCAGCCCTGTGGAACAGGACTCCAGTTACCCATGTCTTGACTTTTCTGTTTCCACAGAAAAACCTTTTTGCCAGTTAAACTGTTCTGACCCACATCTGGAATAAATCTGTTGAAATAAGGCAATTCTTTTTCTTTCCCACGATCACTCTTGTGCACGTTGATACATCTTGACATATTCCCAAAAGGAGAGCTACTCAGTAAACATCACCACGTGCTAAAAACACTTCTGAAAGCTCCCCTGCTCTGGGAAGGCAGCCCTGCCTTCTGGACACATCCTTCCGAAGCAGTGACGATGGGACGGACTGAGTGCCAAGCCCCACCAAGAATGCTCCAAGGATGCCAATTTCGAGTGAGAGCTGAGGAACTCGGCAGTGCTGGTGGTGTTGGCTGTACCAGCTCACATGCTGGCACACAGCTGGACCCTGACCGTTCTCTAGAGTGCATGGGTTCCAGATCTGGCACTGAGGACACAGCGGAGAGAACGTTTTGTTCTGGTTTAGGATAGGAATGCTAGGATTTCAGGAACACAACAAAGTTGGGGGGGCGGGAGGGGAAGGGCAGGGAAGGAAGCTTTGAGCACACTGTAGTTCAGGCTGTTGTATGTTGGCACTTAGAGTTTATGAACACATAATCAGCTTTGTGTGTGATTGCTGTGACTTCTAAGTGTCAACCGTGCCTCCTCCAGTGCTCTGGGAGTTACTTAATGCTCTTTAATCTCTGTGTTGTGCATGGCTGCAGGCCATGTTTCACATGTGCTAGTCAGACCATTCCTTGCAGATTTCTGCTCTACTCAAGACAGATTTCTTCCTGTGAGAGTCTGTAGCACTATTGCAATAGTCTTGATGCTTTTCAAATTAATTGCAGACAACAAGATGATGAGAGCCTTTAATGGTTTGATAGATGTTTGGGGGTATTGTTGTTAATTTTTTACGTCAATTTGAACTTCAGAGCACAGTTCCATGGAAAAGTGTTTTGAAGATGTGGTATAGGACCAGTCTTCTTGTTCTCTTTAAGTTTTGAGTTCCTCTGGCTTTAAGTGCCTCAGAATGGTGCCTCCAGAAGTGCTCGGGGAAGAGATAGTTGAGACTGATTGTGCTTTGTTATCCACAGGGTGTGGAATAAAGTTTGGGTGCTTTGTACTGGTTGAATAACTTGCAGGATCGTGTTCAGGGTTTTTTTCTTCTGAGATGATCCCTTTCTCCTCAGTCTCTGCCTCCAGGTTCCTTGCAAGAGTGAAACAGATATGGCCCTTACACAGCTCCCAGAACCAGTGTCCTAATGCAGAACAGCAACTAAACAACATAGTTTATTCCTGGACACTGCACATATTCCAGACTGAGTGAGGCAAAGGCCCTGGGGTGCTTTTGCAGCCTACTATTTCTTTTCCTTCAGCCTGGGTGACTGAGGTTCTGGCATATGCCTTTCAGGTAGATCTGGCAATAGCATGAGTTGCCTGAAGTCAAGTAGCCGGTGACACACAAAAGCTGTTAACCTCTCTCACTTGTCCTGATGTGGGCTGGTTACTTTCTGTTTCACCTGCAGCTGGCTGCATTAAAGTAATTTTTGAGTTTTCCCTTTCTCTGGTGTGAGTTAGCAATGCAGAAGATATGACAGGCAAGTTACATTGGGGTTTCCCCCCACCAACAGTAAATTAGGTCAGAAAGTGTAAATGACAGGATTTTAGAACACTTGGGCAGATGTATTTCATCATCTGAGCCACTCTGCTGAATCTGAAATTCATGCCTTCGTCATTCTTGCTACAGCCCTCAAATATCAGTCCCAGAAAGACCCTGCTGCAGGGCAGGTGGAGAGTTAATGACTGTAAGTGTTGGATACATTGATTGGATGATCCAGAGACGTGGTTGGATGGTGGGAGGCTGTTCCCTACTGTCAGCCTGTGGTCTGCAAGTTGGGCAGGTCTGGAGGCTTGATTCCTGAGATTCCAAGTTGCAAAGGCAACAGATCCCTGGATACCTGTCATGTCCCATGATTTGACTGCTGTGTGTAACGCATCATAATGGATGAGTTTTGGAGGGCATCTCAAAGGTCATTCTTCGGGTATAGAATAACCCAGACCAGGAGATGCAAGAAGAGACAAATAGGGCAGCCAGGGCACATCATTTCTACCCATCACCTTGCAGCTTTTAGTAATCTGTGGGCACACCTGGAGTCAGCCATTCTCTGAGCTGTACTGTTGAGTTAAAAGGACTACAGCTGTGCTCTGACCTGGCAGCTCCTGTGCACCTGTAGCTGCAGAATCACATAACCCACACACAGCAGCAGCTCTACGCCAGATATGTCTGGGATCGAATGCCCATCATTTACTGATTGTTTTTTGTTTCTTTGTTTTCTTTAATCAAGCAAGTTTTTTCCTGGTACAACAGGTCCAATTTCCATAGGGAGCAGGATATCAAACAGCTCGGTCATCCATGGCCCGGAGCTATGGGACCCAACTGAAAGGAACACGAAACAGGTTGTTAGCTGCAACTGTTGCACCTACTTGCCAGCCTCAATGAGGGACCTTAAGGAAATCTTACCCCTGAAGGAGGTTTCCAGCTACCATGGCCCGTGCCCTATAGTGGAATAGCAATGCACCTGCATTACCCTATTCCTCATCAAACAGTGGGACCTCTGTGGAGGGTTGACCCCAACTGGATGCCAGGTGCCCACCAAAGCAACTCTGTCACTTCCCCCCACAACTGGACAGAGGAGAGAGAATATAACAATAGGCTCAGGATTGTGATAATTACAGGGAGAAGTCACACACCAATTACCATCGCAGACAAAATGGACTTGACTTGGGAAAACTAGTTGTACTTATTACCCGTCAAAATCTGAGCAGGATAACATGTAAAATAAATCCCCCCACCCCTCCTTCCTTGCTGGGCTAAACATTATTCCCAATGCCCTTCCTCCTCCCCCCAGGAGCACAGGGAGATGAGGAATGATCAGTTCATCACATGTTGTTTCTGATAGTGCTTCTTCCTCAGGGAGAGGAGTCCTTCTCCTGCTCCACTGTGGATGCTCCACAGGGTCTAAAGTCTTACCAGCAAACCTGCTCCAGCGTGGGCTCCTCTCCCCAAGGGTCCTCAGGTCCCTTCCAGGACCCAGCTCCAGCATGGGTTTCCCATGGGGTCACAGCCTCCTTTGGGCATCCACATCTCTGGTGTGGGCTCCTCCATGTGCTGCAGGGGAATCTCTGCAACCCCCATGGACCTCCATGGGCTGCAGGGGAACACCTGCTCCACCATGCAGGGAGCAGGGCAATGTGCTCCAGTGCCTAAAGCACCTCCTCCTCCTCCTCCTTCTCCACTGTCAGTGGTGTCTGCAGGGTTGTTCCTCTCACAATTCTCACTCTTCTCTGGCCACAATTCCTTCTATGAAATAACTTTTTTTGGTCCTTAAATATGTTATCACAGAGGCATTACCACCACCTCTGATGGCTCGGCCTTGGCCAGAGGCTGGTCCATACTGGAGCCGGCTGGGATTGGCTCTGTGGTACATGGGGGGAAGCTTCTGGCAGCTTCCCACAGAAGCAACTCCTGTAGCCCCCCCGCTACCATAATATTGCCACACAAAACAAATACAACCTCCTGATGTTCTGGAGTTCCTGATGCTTATAGATGGTTGCAAAGAGAAACTCTTTGTCTTCCTCTCCACCCTGTTCCCGTCCTTTCTCTATGCCTGAGCTCTCCTTTGGTGCCTCCCACTCACTGCATTTCTCTCACCCTAACACTGCAAATCCATCTGCTCCCTCTGGCTGCATCTGGCAGCCTCCCCATCTCCCCTCCCTCTCTCTTTGCCTTCCTTGCCCAGGTGTGTGTAGGCACTTTGCTGTGCAGCAAACTAAGTACATGTTCCTGGAGAGAGAAGGGCATACTGGCAGAAGTGTTATCCTCCACAGTTTCATCTGCCAATGTATAAAAGTGGAAGATCTCAGTTCAATGAACCAGTAAACTGATGGACAACTGCAGCTGTAGAGGGGAGGGAGCCTCTGCCTAACAGGTGAGTGTCATGAGCCAGCAGGTTCAGCACAGCCTTGTTCTCCTATGCTGGGCAGGGCCAGAGTAAAGCCACAGAAAGAACGCGGGCTTTGTGGATTTGCCCCGCGGCTCCAGGGAGATCTTGGATCTCACTTCTCTTTGGGTTGCATGTTTAACAGGCTTAAATACTGGAGAAAATGCAGGAAAATCCCAGACAGAAAATTACACAAAATTGAGACTAATGTAAATACTTTGGGGTAAAACACCAGCATGGGGAGACTTGTTACTGTTCTTCAAAACACGCTTTAGAAAATCTGCAATTTGAAGGTAATTAGGAAAGCACATCAGAGGTGCCAGATTACCTCTGCTGTTTTGCCACAGGCCAAGGCTCTCCAGTATTTGCAGTTCAGATTAAATAAGAGTTGACTGGGAGGGACTGTATTCCAATATCTTTCTCTTATCACTGTAGCCTTTTGAGAAGTGATGGAGTTCAAAATCCAAGTGCTGGCCAGCTGGGTTGATCTCAAGAGATTAACAACTCTCCCTCCTTACCTATAATATCTCTCTTTCATAGTGCAGCTATTTTTGGTTGGTGTTGGACAAAATGCTTTCTTACTGACTATTCTGAAGTCTGTTCTGGGCTGCCTGAGAGCATGTACTATGGATAAAGACAAACCCAAGCCAAAACCCAGCTGTGCAAATGACTGGCCATCTCATTAAATCATTGAACACCTTGAACCCTCAATATCCCCCTTGGATCACCTCTTGCCTCTCTGAAGGTGCTGGAGTCCAGCTGATCGCAGGTTCTGGAGACTCTAAGGGACACTTTTGCCCATGGGACACTGTTTAGAAACAGCCATGTGGGGTTTCCTGTGCCTATGGCTCTGACAGCATGACTCACAACAAGCTTTTCCCAATGCCTTACCAGTCAATCCTTTCAGTTTCTTCAAATGAGACATGGGGCAAATGTGACTCATTGTCATTTCTGGAAATGACAGATTTGCAAAGTGAGGCCCAGGGGCGTGCCTGCCTTGTGCCATGCAGCTGGGATCAATGGGCAGTCGGTTCCTGACCTCACTCCCTTTCCCTTCTACTTTCAAAATTAGCATTGCTACTTTCCTTTTGACGGCCAAAACCAAGAGAAACTTTCTAGTGTCCTTTGTCACCTTTATGTGAAGTGAATGTTCTGGGCTAGAAAGAAAGAGAAATTGCTTGAAGGGGAGAATTTGCCACATGTCAAACTCAGTGCTGTTGTTGCTTTACTAAAACCATACACTTCAATTCCTCTATGAACACACCAACTTTGCAAGAAGCTCCAGGAGGGCAAGTCCTTCCTTCTTGGACAGACTGGTGACTGTTATAGCTGGTCACTGCAGTGCTGGCAGCTGGGCTAGTGCATCATATTTATCCCTTTGCACTGTTTCTCACTGCTCCATGCCACTGCAGCAGTTGCACTGCCTCCTTAGAGCGGGCATCCTGTGGCACAGTGTGTCCATCTGGCTTGGGACTGGCACGACAGCTGGAGCCTGACCTTCCAGTGTGCTGCTCTTCCCCGGTACCTGCCAAATTAAAACCACGTGAGGCCTTCTGCAAAGCTGCTACTCCACTCCAGCAGTCCTCACGATCTGCATTAGGACTGGTGTTAATCCTGCCTAAACTTCTTCAGGTGTGTAAGGGCCATCTTTGCTATCAGGGCACACAGGGAGCACTTTGGGGGTGTTTGCCCCACTGCTGTGGAACAGGAAGCATCTGGCAGCACCTTTGAGCTTTTTGGGCCATGAGCTTAGGAGAGGGAGGAAAAAAAAAGAAAAGAGAATTTAAGAAAAGGGAAATTAATTTTATTCTTGCTCCTTGAGTATTAAGTCAGAGACTCTTCCAAGGGGAGACGTGGTACCCAGCCAAACTGGGCACCCTACTGAGAGTGGCTTGCATCTCCTCATGGGAACTCAGTCCAGTGGAATAAGACTACACTCATACTTAAATGTAGCCCTCCCAGGTGACAGTTGTGCTTGCAAGGCACCTTCAGGTGGGGGGAAAAGGCGCAATTCCAAGCCTCCACTCACCTAGGCTTGCTGCAGAGCAGAGTTGCAGCAGACTGAGACACAGGGGCTTGGCATTTACACAAATGTCCACGGAAAGCAGGCCTGGTGTCTGCCCCATCTCTTCACATCCTGTAGCTTGCTGGAGGGCTGGGCACAGCTGGCACACTCCCCAGCAAGGACACAGTTGTAAAGACTGTGGGTGTGTTTGACAGCCTGGAACATCTCTGACCTCTGTGTTTGCCCGTGTCAAGGAAGGAGGGCACACAGGAGAGCCGTGCATGCAAATCCCGTGCCCTTGTGACTTGGCCACCCCAGGGTGTGGGTGGGGTAAGCACAACGTTCAAGGCACTGCAGTGAGAACCTGGGCAAGGAGGAGTGAGGTAGCGTCTGAGGCCACAGAGCAAATATTTGCCTGCAATGCACTCTGGCAGATAACTGAAAGGCAGCCAGCAAAGGGTGGAGAAGGCTGGTGGAGACAAGGCGCTGCTTGTTTGCTCAGCCACACAGAGGACATGAACGCAAAGCCAGGGCCATTCAGGCCTCAGAAGTAGCTGTAAAAAGTGAAAAACAGGAGCGGGCCAGTCACAGCCAGTCTACACGTGCCTAAATGCCCTTTGAGCACAGGTATGAGCATCATATCAGAGGTGGCTCACCTGCCTGTGGTCTGTTGGCTTGTACCTCTGCGAATTAGCTTTGCAGGCAGGGAGAGGGAGGTTAAAGACCTTCCTGTGCTGTTTCTCTTCCTCCATACCTGCAGAAGGAGCTGCCCATCACTGAGCTCTGCCTGGGGAGGTTGAGACTGGGGAGGAACACAGGTGACAGCAGCTCCTGACCCCATCTTGAGTCTCCAAACTTTACTGTTTGCACAGTCAGACAAGCTGCATTTACCTCCTGCTGGTCTGTGCCATTAGGTGTTTCACGATTCACTCAGCTAGGAACCTTTCTGTTATCTGGTAAGGTGCAAGAGCAGATCACGCATCACTAACCTGCTTGCCTTTCTCTTCCCATCAAAAGCCACTGGGCTAGGCATAACTTTGTTATGTTCAAAGAATCAGATATAAAAAGGCAGAAAATAGTATTTTGTAGTGCTTTTTTCTGAGCAATAGCAAAACTCAGGCTCTGTATGGATGAGACAGATGTTTGGGTTTGTGTCGAAGGGGTGACATTCTTTTTTTTTTTTTTTTTGTACCTGGTTCTGTTGTTCACAAAATCTGTGTGTATCTTGCTTCCTCAGACAGATTTGATAGCATGGGGAAGGTTTCATCCTAGTGGTAACAGCTGTCTTGGCCCCAGAAGTGGGTGTTTTGGTGTGACTGTGTCTCCTCCAGCACGAGGAACCACTGGAGCAAGAAGCCCTGGCTCCAGGCCAGGCAGAGAGCACAAGGGCATCCCCTTGTGCTCCACTGCCCCTCTCCCAGAAGACTTCAGACGGTTTCTCTCCAGTTTTCTCACAGTCACACTTTTGCTGTAAAAAGCCATGTTGAGTTAGACACCACCTTTGTGTTCAGGGGTGAAAAACTTTTTGTGTACTGCTGTAGCCTTGGAGGGAAGCCTCCTGGCCCCTTTGGAGATGCAGAGGTGCTGGATGATACGCTCCAACACATGAAAAGAAAGAGGAATGCCCAGTTGTGTCCCTGAGGGATGGTTTGCTGGCTCCATCCCTGCGCTGGATAATGCTTACTCCCTGCAGTAACTACTGGGGGCAGGGGCAGATCATGGTGTGGGGAGCCCCACCCAAGGTCCAGCCACCACTACCTGCCCTGCTCCCTGCATTGTTGCCTTTCTCTCCATGTCTGGACTGCACATGGGCCGAGGCAGCTCAGACTGTACCCCCAGGGGAAAAGTCTGCCCTTCGAAGGCAGACCCCACAGCCACCCAGGACAAACCCGGGAAGAGGGGCCGGTGGTACTGTGGGGAGGCAGCTTGCTTTTTCAACTGATCAGCGCTTTCGACAGGGTTGCTCTTTCTTGTCCCAGATCTGTTACAAGCTGGAAACATGATATCAGGTTCTGCGAAACTGCTCATCCAAACTTGGTGAGACTGTGGGGCCATTTGACACAGCTCCCTGGACGATGGCAGCAGGCACTTCAGGAAAGAGTGAGGTGGGATAAAAGAACTTCGTCTGTTGCTGATGAGCATTTGGAAACTTCTGGAGGGAAAGGTTGTCCTGGGGCTTCCACATTTGTCAGTTCTCACGGAATTAGTGCCACAGGCCTGTTCAGAGGCTTTTGGAAACTGCACAAACTCTTAACATCACCAGCTCCATCAGCAGAGGGTAACTATGCGCCTTGTGAAGCAGCTTGCCCTTTTGCTGAGTTTAGGAACTGTTCTCTGCTAACTCCTTGGGGTGTTACCCACACCTGGTGGCATGAGAAGCAGTGAATAGTGATTTCCCTGTCACATATCCCATCTAAATCCTGTTTTTTTAGACCTCTACCATACCTCCTCTGTTTTGCAGGTTAAGAGTCCTAGTACTTCATCTGTGTCCTGGCAGAGAACTATCCTGTACTTCCAGCTTCTTGGACTCTATCCTGTCCTGCCGCTGCCTCCATCTTAAGATGGGGAAGCCAGAACTAGGTGGAGGGCTCACAACACAGAAAAGTGAGAATTTTATGGTGAGATGCACCAGCGAATTAGTTAATTACCTTTATTACCCTTCTCATAATTCTCAACCTTTTATTTCCTCTTCTAACCACTGCCGAGCACACCAAACCACCCACAGCAGCTCTGGGGTCTCTTCCTTGGTGACAACAGCTGACATGGAGTCCATCAGTCTGCACCCATGGTAGGGTTGCCCCATGGCTGCTACTTCATGCTCATGAAAGCTGAGTTCCATCTGCTAATTCATTGCTAAATTACTTTGACATTGTGGGCACCTTCTGCTGTTGTTAAGTAGAGAGACACTGCTTGTTAGACTCCTGGCTGTCAGGTAAACCTTAAAAAAGGTGACTAAGGGATCAGGACCCCTGAGTTTGCAAAGAGTCTGAAACAAGAGCATAAAGTTATAACTTACCCTGTCCTCAACGCAGCCACTATTGCTACTTGTCAGAAACACAGAGATGAAGGATTGATATGCAGAGATTTACCCCACCCTTTCTTATCTGAGTTGTTTTTCTTTCAGGTCAGCCTTTGCATCTGGTTATGCCTTTGGAAAGGCTAAGGCTGCTCCAAATGTTGGATTGCACTTCAGCACCCAGTGTTGTTGCTGGGGAGCGTTGACTTTCCCCACAGCAGATGGAGCACTCATGTGACACTCCGTACACTATGTATCATCTATTTACATCTTTTTTTACATTAGCAACAGATGGCTTGGCATAATTATATTTTTTTAAATTAGGGGAAAATATGTATCTAAAACTTCACATATTTTCTGGAGCCTATGGTTTTTACTTTTGCAGCACCAATGCTGAGGTCTTTCAATGAAGGACCTCCCTTACCCTTCCATTGCCTTCTGTGAAGAGGTGTCACTCTAAATGTGCAGGTAGACACAATAGCAGTATGGAAGCAGAAACTCTCCCAATCATGCAAGGGGGAGAGAAAAAGGCAGCTCTGAAGGAAGCAGGACAAAACAGAGAAGAAACAAACTTATGGACAGCATTAGGAGGTAAGGGAAGAAGAAAAGGATTAGTGCTGACAAACCCTACCTTCAAAAGCTGATCAAACTCAAGTCCTACAAAAGCATGACTTTGCTTCAGAGATATAAAACTTAGCAAAACATGAACTCAACAGTTGGTTTCCTCTTGTTCCTCTTTTGGCATATAAGGCTGTAAGCACGGGGGCCCTGCTATCAAATTTTTCTCAGGAAATAGACAACTTGTTGTGGAGAAGGGTTAGTGTAAACCAAGACTCCTCCATACTCACGTGACTCCCAAAGCTGGGGCTGTAAAAGCAAACTGTGAGGTTGGTTTGACTTAGCTGTGCTGATGCTGTCAGAGGAAAAGAGGAGGCCCTTATTAAGGCCATGAGAAGAGACACAGGAGAGACCAAGAACAGCCAGGGCACTGAAATCTCTTTATCAGACTACATTTGCTTGGAAAGCAAAAGGTGTTTGAATGAGGAGGGATGACAGACGTCCCCAAAATTGCTGAACGCAGGCATCATCCTTGTGCACAGTGTCAAACCTTGTGCACTGGCAATGTGCAAGGCTGCTGCCATCTGTTGGGAAGTAGCTGGGGCTTAGTGGGAGAGGGCTGCCAGAGAAGGGGGTGAGAAAGCTGTTGGGACACTGGGTTTAATCTGCATTCCTTACTGCAAAGGGCCGTATCAGAGGGAAAGGAGCCCTCTGTGGGGCAGTGCATCTGCCCACAACCTCATCAGTGCCACAGCGCTGTCCGTAGGCAAGTTGTCTGATCTTCCTTGTATCAACAGGAAGAATTAGAGTACAGCTTCGGGTGGAAAATATTTTTGATTGCAACAGTCCCTGTGAAACATCCCTTGGAGCACGGCCCACCCGCAATACCACGATGTGCAGGCAGAGCTCTGGGCAAAGGCCGTGGGACCCCTTGGTGGCCAACGGGCCAGTGGGCTCTATGTTTGTAAACAGGTCTTTTCTAGCTCGGGCACGTACCTCTAATGTCTGGGATGTCATTCTTCTGCTAAATTATTCTGACCCATGGACCTTTGCTTCAGCAAATCAGATGATGTGCCTACCGGTTATTGCTTGGTGTTTCTTAGCAAGCAAACATGGTATGGTGGGTGGATGCAAAGCTAGTTTACATTTTTACGCTAGTTTTACTCCTCTGTAAATCCTACTCAGTAATGACTAATCCCCAAGTTGATTCCCCTTTCCCATTCGGATTATTTTATTTTTGCTAGATTTTGGTACTTAATAAAGTTTAACCCTTTAGGGTCTACCTGTTGTGTGATTTTTCAGATGCTAAAAGAAGTGGCTGACTCCAAGGCAATACCCCAATGAAGATTAAAGGACACAACCCCTCCAAGAAAGCATAAATGCTTAAGGAAAATGCACAGAAAGAGCAGATTGCAAAAGAAACTACGGCAAAGACCTACAGGGAGTCAGATAAGACACCAAGACTAGGTGTAATACTCTGAGGAGCCCACCTGTCCTGTGTCTATTCCTGAATCTTCCCATAATAGCAGGGACAGTTTGGGCCATCCAGTCTCTGCTTACCTGCCATTGTCTTTAGCAAGAACAACACTACCCAGGAGTCACTCTCCTGCCTGAAGCAAGGAGAACAGAAGCAATGCTATGCTCCTTTGAAAAGGGTTGTGCAACCAATTAATTCCTGCTGGGCTTTGGTCACTCTGTCTGCAGCAGCTCAAAGAAGCAACAGACACCCTGAGAAGCCAGGTGGTCCTCAAAAAAGTTGGAGATCCCTGCAGCCACATCAAGGAGCACAGTGTGAGAAGACCCATCCTCCTATAACCCCACCGACTCACAGGGGTGCTGGGCCAGCTGCCACCTCTGGCTCAGTCCTGGCTCCCAGGATCAGCTTTCCTCTCCAGAGTACAGTGAAGCTGTTCTGTGGTGCTCAGGGAGCAGTGGGGCAGGTCTTGCTTTGCTGCAGCTCCCTTCTATCAGCTCACTGACACGGAGGGCCAGTGCCCAGGCTGCAACTATACCCTGGCCTTGCTTTTTGTCCACCTCGTGCTCCTCATGGGATTAGCATGGGCCCCTGTTAGGATCTGATCTCACTGCCTGTTACAAGGCCTCATTCCATACTGGGGGCTGCTTTTTAGGCATTTCCTGGCAGGCTGGTGGTCCCCGACCCTCTCTCTTCTCCAAAGGGTAAAGATCTCCCTACTTCCTTCTCCCATTCCTGGCAATGAAACACCAGCAATCTCCTGGATCATGAGGAGGTGTTTCAGCTCTCTCCTATGCCCCTTTGCCCCAGATCTACCACAGCATCTGCAGTGCCCTTGTGAGTCACTGAGGCACTCAGTGAGGACAGCAGACTGCTGCAGAGCAGGAGGTAAGACAGGACAAGTTCTGCTGGGGCTGAGGTAGTGTGGCTAATTCTGCTGCTAATCTAACATCTAAAATTACCGCCAATTGCCTGTTTCTTACGAGCAAGGTGAATCAACAGTGAAAATCTGAATCCAGGAAAGGGCTTTCCCAGCAGCCCAGAATGAGAAGTTCACAGGATTTCCAGAGAAATGGCTTTGCCAGCACCATGTTGCCAGTCGTGGTTTTAATCATGTGTCTTATATGGTTGGTTTCTTTCCTAGCTTTCTTGCAGTTGCAGTATGATTACTGACTGAGTTTTCTCTTCTTCTTTTCACCTTGAGACAATCCTTGCTTGTGGGAGCTGCGTACGAAACCATGAGAATAAGAACCCCAGGGGCTCAAAATACCCGTATGTAAATAAAGGTTAGCACCACAGAGATTATTTTCAAAGCACTGCCTTGTTTTTCATCAAGAAAAGACTTGCACCTGACAACCTCAGTGACAGAGAAAAACCAGTCTCTCTAGATGTGACTGAAACCGCATGCAACAGCTCCTTAGCACACGGGCTCTTCTCCAGCCTCCCAGGCACAAACACGGACGTGCCTCACTAGGAGGTCTGTATGATGCTGTGCTTCTTCTGGTCTTCATTCTCCACAGTTACCAAACCAGGAGGCACTGCTAAGGGAAATTACAGGCATAAGCCAAAAGGCTGCTGGACTTCAAGCTCTTCTTAGGAAAAGGCAGCAGACCCCCCAGCCCCTTGTCTGGAGGGGAGGCAGAACCACAGAGCTGTGCTGAACTGTCTTCTTCAGGTTGCTACATGAGGAGTTCAGCACTTTGACCACAGACATTTCTACCTTCCTTCCTGATGCCTGTGAGATGCAAGAGAGTTAAGGGGTTGGCTATAAGGGATATTCAGGGGTAAGGTGTGAACAACTGTTGTGGAATATGAGCAAGCGATTAATCAGAATTTGCTTTGCCATCCGCACAGCTTTCCTTACACAGAACAGTAAGAAAGGAGGACGGGAATGAACAAAACTGCAAAAACCTGCAAGGAAAAGAGAAATGAAACTACAGCAGCTTCAGGTCAGGTTGGTTGGATGCTGAAGACTCTAGATGGGATGAAAACATAAACTGACATAAACTGGCAAGCTGATGAGGGATATTTTGGGCCAATCAGCAATAAATTGAATACCCTCCTTAGAGCCCAGGCACTATGGCACTCTCATTAGAAAACACCAACCCCTGGCACCTAGATGGTGAAGAAGGTAAGAAGGACAAAAGTGTGACCTTATGCTCTGGAGAGTAAGGACACATCCCATGGGATGATGGGAAGCCTCTCCCTGGAAAAGGTGATTCACTTGGGAGCACTTGACTTCCCTATATAAAGTGTGGCATGGATTATTTTCAGGTTCTGCTGCAACCCCACCTTGGTAAGCGAAGAAATAAGTTTCCAGAATGAGGGCAAAAAGAGGGAGGATGGAGAAAATAATTCTTGACTGTGAAGCACAACATATGCTACCGTGAAGCTGAACAGCTTTCCATGAAACATATTCTAGCCAAGCTATTACTAACACCTGATGCACCCATGGTTCCCCCTCAGTTACCTGCCAGCAATGAGCAAGGACTCAATATTATCAGTTATGTTCCTTTCCCCTCTCCTTCCCTCCCACCAATTAAGCATCTGTTAATCATGAGAAAACATTCTTCTTCTTGGAAAATATCGGACAAACAATGAGTTTTACCAATAACATGGAATATTATTGTAAATAATCATTAAGGTGTCCCGAAATAAGGTGGAGCCATATTGCCATACCATTGATTCTAAACACTGCTCTTTAGCAGAAGTTCTGGGGAAAGGTAAGTTGGTCAGGTCTGCCAGATGATGCTTACAGGTAATGTGTGTCAGAAACACCAGAAGCAATACACACCTGATCAGGTCAGGCTTCTTTGGTCTCACACCTATTAAGGCCCAGAACAGCTGCCACGAAAGCAGACACCTTTTCATTGTTCTGCTCCTTCCCTAGGACTAACTGTGCAGAAAACTGTCACTGCCTGCCTTCAGAAGCCTCCCAGGAGATGTTTCACCAGACAAAATCTCTTTCTCATTCGCTTTGGCAAATTCCTTCTAATCTAAGTCTCATTTGCTACCGTTCAAGCTCAGCCATATTCATTCCTCCAATCATACCTAATGCAGGAAATAGCATCCTCTTTTAATGTATTTAAAGACTCGTGTCTTCCTCAGTCTCTCCTGGAGTCAAAATACCAGTTTCTCCAACCTTTACTTCTGGATGTATTTTCTAGTGTTGTCACAATTCTTGTGCCTTCAACCTAGCACTAGCATAAACAAAGACAGAGAGGATATTCAGATGACCTCATAGAGGGCCATGCAGCACCAATGAGAGTAGATCATACAATTAGAAATTTACTTTAAGAGGATACTTTTTGCTCCTCCCCCTTCCCCCCCTTCCCTTTGATTTTATTCACTCAACCCAGCAGCCCTAACACTTGCCCTGAAGGCTGCAATAGAAATGTCCAGAATCTGGGATTACTTAGGCACAAACAAAATGTACCTATGATAGACTTCTATGTGGATGCTGAAGTGACAAACTTCAAACTTACATAAGGCGATGTGATACAGAGCAGGGGCATACCAAAAGTCTGAATCCAAGCTGTAGAATGGGAAACTCAGCTCTAACCTCCTGCATTTTTTTGCTCATTTTGCAGTATTAATTATTTATTTTATTATTTGGATTGGCTTCTCACACCCTGAATGAACAAAATGACTGATTTACAGAAAGCACCCCTACTTACCACAGTGTCTGATGATGTGCTGTCCACACAGGAGCAGGATCTGCAGCCCTGAACATCTGCAGGTCTCTGAGTTGAGGGAATAATATACTGAGTGAAATTCAGCAGCTTCTTCCCCTGATCAAAAACACAGTGCCCACAAAAGGGAAGAAGGTAACCATCTCAAAGAAACAGGGATATTAAGACTTACTGCTCTGTCTCCTTGCAACAAATGCCTGTGTGGCTTCC
Source organism: Neopelma chrysocephalum (assembly GCF_003984885.1). Lineage (NCBI taxonomy): Eukaryota > Metazoa > Chordata > Aves > Passeriformes > Pipridae > Neopelma > Neopelma chrysocephalum. Next base: position 103,402 of record NW_020924895.1, read on the forward strand.
AGTGTTGGTGACTAACGGGCAGTTTCCTGTTTGGCTGGCAGCTGGGAGCAGAAAATCTATCTACAACGTTAACTGTACAACAGACTTCCTAAAAAAGCCATCTACTTTGGCAGCCTTGGCTGAGGAACTCTTGAGTGTTTAGCTGAGCTTCCCATGGCAAGCACAGGGGCATCAGGCATCAGGACAAGTGTGTACCTGATTTAACAGCATCTTACCAAATATGCAATTACGTGTTTCACCATAAACACTGGAACTGTGTGCCAAAGCAGGCTACAGAGTTCACAAAAGACTTCGCCCAACTTGGCACAGGACTTCCCAGCTAATACTTTTTAGACATTTCTTAGCATAATGGAACATGTTTTCCTGATGCCCAGGGTCCTGTTGTGACATGAATCAAGGAAGGCCCAGAACCGCAGCACAGACCAGCCACATTTGGTTCTTCCCAGCCTTCATCCTTCCTGTAAACCTACAGAGACTATTTGCTGTTTCCTGACATTCTCATCCACTTGGCTTTATACCTTTTTTTTTTTTTTCTTGAGGATTGTTCTGTGAAGGTGCTAACTGCTCATCTGTACTGGTTTATCATCCCGAAAGCTTAGTGCCCATGGATCTGAAGGTCCTGCTCAGGGAAGGACATCCCATGTACAATATGCTGTCGGGACTAAGATCTTGGAAATTTTGTAATCTTTATAATGGCAATCATAAAGATGAAAACCACTCAGTTATCTCTGAACACCCTGTCCACAGATATCAAGACAAGAGTTGATCAAGACTGCAGAGGAGTTACTGCCTGCAGAGGTCTAGAAGACGAGGAGGCTAATGTGTACGCCTCAAACACCAACAGGCTGTGGGGCCAACCGTGGATTGCTGGTAATAACAGCCAAAGATTGTTGGTGACAACACACTGTGAGAAAGAACAGGATGTGGCTGGAGAAAGGGCCATATGGAGGTAGGGCAGCACATTTCTGGGAAAAACTTCCTTGTTCTGGCTCCTGGAGATAAACACAACACAGCACAGCGTGAGTGCAGGAATGAAGCTGAGAATGGGCATGGACTGTAGGGGTGGATCAAGACCTCCAAAGATCCCTGAAGCCCTCCAACCCATTTCCAGGAAGGTCTAGGAGAATGGACTGTGCATAAATATTAATATGCACAGAAAGTGAGAAATTTATCTCCAGGGCAGATAAATATGTCTATAAAAGGTACCCACACTGAGTCCAGGTGCACAGTCACCCCCAGGACACCCCAGCTGGATTGATGCTGGAGCCAGGACTGGTGATCTGTCTTTCCTTCTCCCTTTCTTTCTCTCTGCCCCTCTTTAATTCATCTCTCTGTTCCCTTTCACCCTACCCCACTCCTCAAAACCCACAACCTACTTTTATAGTAGGTCCAGGACTAACATACCAATTTCCATGTGAAGTATGTAATTTACTAATAAAACTTTGTAAGCTTTTGCAGACCCTCTGATTTTTGTCATTCTTTTCAACCATGAGCACCTATGAATCTTGAGTGCTCCCTTCCCTTTAAGGGTGAGATGCCACACTGACAACTTTAGCCCAGGGAAGTGGAAAAAAGGGGAAATAAAAAAATATTGCAGCCAGAAAGTCAATAAAATAATACAAGAGAATCTCTTACTTTAACAGCAATTTATTATCATTAAAAGTAACAACAAGTAGTTTTATATCCTTTTGTCTTAAAAATCTAGTGTAACATAACTGCTACAGTTCTATGAAACTTACAGCAAAATTGTATCCCCAAACCACACCATTCTGCCTGTCCTCACAGACATCACTGGTGTGGCACACAACAGCACAGAAACGGATCGCTCTGTACAGCGATGACCATTAGGCCTCAAGATGCTACAAGTTACTGTGTAAGAGCTATTAAATATAACTTCTGTTTTCCTCCTTGTTAATATTGCTGGAACAATCATATATTTCACAAAGTTTTTTGGTGACACTGTCATCTTTTAAGGACTGTATTTTATCTCCATACCTCTTCCTGATATAGTTTTCCATTTTTTTCTTCCCCCCCCCCAGTGACACATCTACCCCATCCCAGGAGACAAAACCAAGCACACAGCAACACATATTTTCTTCACATCCTTGAAGCCAGGGCTCAGCTCTAGCCCTTACCTTTAACATTGCTGCCAGAACAACTTGGCAGCACACAGTTCAGGAATAACACACGCTCATGTTTTAATCTTCAGCTTCTTGGGAGCTCTAGAGCTTAGGTTAAGTTCAAGCTAAGTGCCCAAGATAGCTCATTTACAGCTATTTCAGATTTGTGTAAAGAAGCAGCAGCCAGACGCTGCAGGACAGATGCATCTTCACATTACACAAAAAGGCCTGAGCAAGTCATAATACTGCTTGTCACCAGCTTGCAGGACCAAAAAAAGAGTATCCACAAGCAAGCACGCGTATCGGTGAAAAAGAAGGATGGTCCTAATTCTGTCAAGCATTTAATGTGTTGAATTTAAGCTTACAATGCTACCCAATATTCAAAAGTAAGCAGAAGCCTCTGAGTGAAACCTTTCTGGCCATCAGAAATGTACTGAAGAAATGGAACATGGGAAAACTTCATATAGGCATTCAGATGTGGTCTGTGTATGATTTCAGGTATGCCAGAAGGTCTACTCTTCAGGAACAGACCCCTTAGATTGGATGCATATTTCTGCATGAACTTCACAGTAGCATGTGGGATTGGGAAGCTCAAAGAACACAAATCAGTAAGCAGGTTCATGTGCATCTATATCCACTCTGGATTTAGAAAACCACAGGAAAATGATAAACACAACCATAGGGTAAAAATATGGAGGAGATACTAGATCAACAAATTCTATGAATGGACTCCAGTTATTGTACAACAGCAGTTCGCACTCTTCTCTAAACAGACCTACAAGTTAAACTCCAGGAGAAAAGGGGGTGTTAAATTTACTCAATTAAAAATAAATTTTTGGAGTTTGCCCTCAGCTGGATTTCTTGGGAAAACAAAAAAAACTCCAAAACAATACTTCCAGCAAAACTGTGAAATCTTATCTTACCTAACATCCTAAACCACTATCTTGCTTTGTAAATGCACCTAACAGCTTATAAATATCCCATGCTTACTCAATAATACTTTAATGACTTTTAACTGAGGTAGCCACTAAACCATCACCATACATTAGCAGTGCCAACAAAATGGGAAAAGCTCAACCAAGAAGCTCAAGAACAGTGAGTTTGCAAAAACCAACAGCACTTGCTTCCAAAAATGTAATCTTCTGTCTAGCTGTCCTCCTCCTACCCTTGTTGCACTTCCCTTTTCTCTTCTTGCCCATCTCTAACAAACAGCAATAAAGAAAAATTTAGCTTTCCAGTTAATTTGTAAAATGTCTCTGGATTTTCAAAATTAAATTCTCAAATGAAGAATCAGAGAATTGTGTTTTAAATGAATGTCATTTAAAACAGTGACAATGAAGGACAATCTCCACCCCCATCCACTGACACCTCAGGTTCCAGCTCTATCATCTTCCTGCACGTGCCTAAGTGCTAGAAACTGTGGAAAGACACCTGTATGGGGAAAACACTGAAATTGTGAAAAGGTCCCTTTCATTGTAAGTCTCATCCCATATATGTAAACACGCTAAGAATCATCTGTCAATTCACTGTCTTTCAAGTACTCAGGAAGTTAAAATAAAATTGCAATCATCATTCTTCTAGCTAAAAAATACATTGATCTCTCACATCCTGGACCTTTCTAGTGGCGTTCCCTGCTTAAAATGAAAGTATTTTGAAATTACTATGATAGGCTGTGCTCAAATTCAACATAGGAAAAAAAAAAAAGAAAATCAGGTTTAGGGATGATTAATACCCTGTTATTTTTAAAAACATTTCCAGGATTTTTTTGTGGTCCCTTATCACAGATATTTTTCAAGGTAATTCAGAACCCCTCCTATCCACATCCAAGTCAACCAACCAAAAAAGAAAATGTAGATCAGATACCTTGTATACATACTCAAATACAGAAACAAAATGGTACGAATTGCATGCAACCGTACACAGTGCAGTTCAAGCAACACTGAGGTGTCACCCTTGCTTCTGTGAAGCATCTGGACAACAGCAAACTGCGGGGTGATAATTGTAATGCGGTCTTTGGGTTTCTTCTTCCACAGAGACACACAAAGCTACTTTTATTTCAAAAAACTCTAGCCCACAGCAGTAAGACATCAAACAATTTAGCCATGACAACTGTACTGTGAAGAATTTCTGAATTTTCTTACATTTGTTTAGATTACTCAAATGGACTTACTGCTTGAAGTCCTTTACTAGAATTTTATTTTCACAAACCACAATGCACCAAAAAGGTGTTTCCTGCTTTGATTAGATACAGCTGTTCATCAGGTGGAAGTAGATGAAGGTAGTTTATTACAACATGATAAAAGCATATGTAATGCAGAAATTAAAGATTCCAGTTAAGCATCACCACGTATCAACCCTTCATACTTATATGAGCCAACCAGCTAAGAAACTGTTACTACTAAAATTGTACACAGGCACCTTGCCATATCATACCTACATTACAGTTCTCTTTTTAAAACATTCCACAACTGCCTCTGCTTTTGGGCCATTTTCATCCATCTCATCTGTTCAGACGCTGTGTCACCACTTCTCGGTACATGATGGAGATATAGATCAGCAGAAGAAAAATGACAAAGAAATCATCCAAGAAACCCAGAATTCCAAAGAGTGCTTCAGGAAGAAAATCCAGAGGTGAAGCCAGGTAGAGCAAGGCTCCAATTAAGCAGAGGAATATTCTGATGCGAAACATCCAGAAGAGGCCCCCAACAGAAAACATCTCCCTGAAAGCATGTCGCAGTAAAGTAGGCAGATCCATAATTCTTTCCATAATCTATAAAGAAACCAAAAGTTAATATTTGGCTTTAGCAACACATCCAGGCTAAATGGAAGTTTCTATTACTAGTAACTTTTATTTAATAGCAACTAAAACAAAAACCAGTAAGACAAGACTTAATGATTTAGTTTTGTGAGGTAATACATTAGATTTGGAATATATATGTTTTTAATAAATAGTCAAACTGTGTTATTGTATAATATAAAACATACATCACTAGGAAATACATTGGCATCTGCTATGAAGGAAAAGCAATGACTACTGGAGGAAAACAAATATACTAAAGAACCTTTAAATTAATCCATTCCTGGCTCCTTTCTATTTTTCTACTATGATTCTGACACATTAGTGAGGGACTGCTCAGTAGAAAATATTTGGGCTTTTGTTGTGAAGAGGAGAAAGCGGTGAACTTTTACATTTTTTTTTTAAACCTGTTCCTTTCTACTGTACACAGTTCCTACACAGGGCCATTAAACTCCATTAAAATGAGTTATTGCCAAGGCTGAAAAGGTTTTTGAGAAAGGAATTTTGTGTGTGGTTAAGGCAAAACACCGTGTATAAATCAAAGACAATTTATCTAGTCTAATTAGGGCTTTAGTGCAGACTTCTGATGAGCTCTTAGACGTGTTACTGGGGACTAGACACAGAGCCCACAGAGAGGTCTAATGGAGCCTGAAAGGTAGTCTCAAACTATTCTGGATCAAAAGCATAACTGCTTTGTGGTTTAGAACATGAAAAAAACCCCTCCCTCTTCTGTCTCTTTGGACTATAAATTTTTCTTGCTGATGTTTTCTCACTATATCCAAAGCCAATGGACAAATGAAGACAAGCAGGGAGTTACTCGTACGTGTGCGTGTGCGTTTCACCTTGCAAAACAGGACGCACACAGAAGACAGGCTAACAAGGCTGACATTCTAAAGTTTGCAGAACTGTTTAGCTGTTTGTAGAAAAAAAAGTCCTGTTTTCATCACTCAGAGAGGAGAATAAAGACTGCAGTACAATCTATGAGGAAAATTAAAAAGTCAAGACAGCATATAGCTTGAAATCTGAAGAAGAAAGGCGCGGAGTAGAACCTTTTCTAATCAATGTAAAGAGATCAATCAAATGAATATTCTTACTTGCAGGTCATGTATTTCAGTAAGTACTTTTAATAATTATTGATCCTTTCAAAATAATGACTCATACCTAAAAAGCAGCTTAACACATGACCAGGGAACTCAAGGCTTACTAGCAGTTCTCACTCACAACAAAAATGCAAGTTTCTGTACGTTTCCACAAATCACAAATAAATAACTTTGAGGTCTTGGGTTTGACCATATAAACGTGAATTTCCTAAAAAAAAAACTTGCCTGAGACCCAGGTATCATGAAGAGAAAATCCATATTCCAGAGCAAAAAAAAAAAGGAAGGTGGAAAAAGTAAAAGAATGCTTTTAATCTCTCCTAAAATCACTGACTTCCGCCCAAATTTACCCAAAACTTACAGATCTGGGCTGTCCAGAGAATCTCCGATTGTAATCACTGACATCTTGAAACACTTGGTTTGCACCCTGCTGATCTTCACCAAAGAGTGGTAAAAACAATGTTACCTAGGCACAAGAGGGAGAATATGTTATACGTGAAATTGTTTTTTAAATGCAGACATTGTGAACCATAAATGAGAACAGTCATCTTCAGTTGACTACACAGAACAAGCTTTGGTTTAGTTTAATATTTAATAGGAGAATAAACTGAAACTAAATAAACTAACGTGGATACTGCTATTAAGTTTTAACTAATTAATTGCTTACAGTTCTTTACAGAATATTAATTTGTAAAGAGATTGTTAAAAAAAAAGCCCAAGAACCTTCCTTTTGAAAGAGGCTTACAGATATTTTTTCTAAACACCTAAATGTTTTATGTTTCATAAGTGGGACAGATGATTATGAGAACAAAGTCAATTTACCAAATTAATCTAATTTTGTTTCTTAAATTGAAAATCAAATAAAGCAATCAATGAGGCCTTTCTTTTACTGTCGTTAGAATGGCCTTGCACGTCAACAAACAAGCAGCAAAACTTATATTTTTGCATATGAGTATTCATACCAAGATGAAGGAGAATAATACAGAATAATAAATGAACAGCTCTTCAGTAAGCACAGAGAATTCTGCTCTGTTCTTGGGTTAACTTTCATGCAAACATAGAGCAATGTGGAAGGTCATATTCACACAATCACAGCATCGCAAGTCCTACTCAGCCCTGCACAGGACCAACCCCAAGAGTCACACTAGGGGCCTGACAGTATCATCCAAACACTTCTTGAACTCTGTCAGGTTTGGTGCTGTGACCACTGCCCTGGGGAGCCTGTTCAGTGCCCAACCACCCTCTGGGGGAAGAACCTTTTTCTAATATCCAACCTAAACCTCCCCTGACATAAATTCAGACCATTCCTTCAGCTCCTGTCATTGGTCACCACAGAGCAGAGATCAGTGCCTGTCCCTCCTCTTCCCCTCCCAAGGAAGTTGTAACTGCAATGAGCTCTCCCCTCAGTCTCCTCCAGCTGAACAAACCAAGTGCCCTCAGCTGCTCCTCACACGGCTTCCCCTCAAGGCCCTTCACCATCTTCATTGCCCTGCTTTAGACACTCTCTAACAGCTTCATATCCTTCTTGTATTGTGGTGCCCCAAACTGCACACAATATTCACATATATCTTGAATCTGTGTGGCAGTCACATTTAGCAAACGACAGCATGAGCAGATCTACATTCAACTCCTAGCCCTGCCACAAACCTTCTGTATGACTCATGTTGTTCATGTGTACATACTTCCCCTCCCCATTTATAAATCAGGGTGAGAATGAATACATAACCATGCAAGCAGTACCACCTAATTTATCTGTTACTCAGAGGAAGGTGAATGAATATAGATGTAAGGAAAGACACTAAAAAAATCACTTTCCCCCTTCCTCACTTTTAGCTTTTGTGTCTTTTTCCTCACTGGCTACACTCTAAACCTACACCTTCTTCCTCCAGTCATACTTATTATTCTTTCCTTCATCTGTGTTCTTACAGTCATTTGTCCTGCTGAAAAACACAATCAAAGCAGGATATAATGGAGGGGTAAGGGCAAGAAGCAAGTTATACAATTCATCAGAAGTTAGTAGCTTGTAGTTTGTGCACTGATAAAATAAAGATGTACTTTTGTTAAAAAATACACTATCAGAGACTCAAGAGATCCTAAGAAAGAGTTAATGAGTTGCAGGAACATATTTCAAACTGACAATGTAAGTAAGTTGCGTAGGAAGTAAGTTAATGCTTGCTCTACAAAGCTCAAATTAATAATACATACAAGCTAAAAATAGGGACAAAATAAGAAATTGACATGGATAGGTTTTTTTGGTAGGGAGAGAAGGAAGGGAGAGGGTACTTCTCAGAAACCAGTAGTGTACTGCCTACTGGCAGTCTTCCACAACAGCCAGGCCTTTCAGATGCAAGTGCTGGTAAAGAAGTTTTATTAGATCCCAAACAGAAAGCATGAAAGGATCATAGTTAAAATCTCACAATTTTCTGTTTTCATATACTCTTTTACAGAAAAATGTCTGACTTATCAGCACTGTTTACTTATATTTGAGATGCAGGAACAATCTGTATTTTTTGAGCCATTTGGCAGAGCAAAAAGTTCAGAAAAACTGAATGTCCACTATTGATGTCTTACATATCTCTCTATTTAAAGTCAGCTTCATCTGTCAGCCTCACTATTGCGGTTCACATGTAAGTGCCTTGAGGCAAGCTGTACTAGATACCCAAATTGCCAGGTTCACAATTCCTTAAAATATTACCGTCTGCCTGCAGATTGGACAACGGATGGCACCGAGCCATGAGCCATACCTCCAGTAGGCAATAATGCAGGAACCTGATGAAAGCAAGTTACAGACATTTAAACTTCTGAGTTGAAAAACCCCATTGCCTGAAACAATACGTTACACACCAAGGAAAACAACAGAAGTGTATAAGCAGTTAGGTTAAAGCTACATTTTCTTATGTAATTTTGTATACAGCATTCACAGAAGGTGCCAAGAGCCAACATGTTCAAATTGAATGCTATTAATGAGAAAAATCCTGAACAGGATTTGATGGAATCATTAATTTTAAGGTATTACTTCCTGAAGACAAAGCAAATTTTTTAGTCATTAAGAAACAAATAATTAAAATTTTTGCCAGTTCAAAATGTAGAAGTCACAAAAATGTCAGATGTAAAATTTATCCTAAAAACCTGGCTTTATCACCAGAGTTTCAACAGATTAATAAATATATCAAAATGTGAGTACTTTAACTGTTCTCCAAATTTGTATATTTTTTCATTTAAACAACTAGGCATGGTATGCATTATATGCTCCATAAAACTAGATGAATGTCCTGAAAGAATCCTACTGGGAACCTGAAGGAGAGGAAGCCAAATGCTAGGTAGGATGTTTACATATAAATTTGAATAGCAGGGCCACAAAAAAAAAAAACACCAACCAAAAAGGCAAACACTTCAATCATTGTGAACTTGGTCTTAATTCTTCAGGACTTCCAAGGAAAAAAATATTCTCTGAGATAAAAATAATATCAAGCAGAATGTTCTACTTTTTCTAAACCAGTTTTTCTAAATAGTACATTTCCAAATGTTTTTCAGTCTCTTCATTTGTTTACTAAATGGAAAAAAATTATACTCTTTGACACTTTAGAATTAACCACAGTTGAAGTCCTGATAGCACAGAAAAAAAGTGAAGCACACTCTCAAAGTGACTGTTTATTAACAAATGTATTTTCTCATCTATTTATAAAAAAAATTATTTCTAATGCGGACTAAAAGCCAGTTAAAAGCAAACAAAGCTTTGAATTAGGGTGCCTGTACTTGTGCCAAAAGTTTGTATTCCTGTTCTGGTTTTATCTTTGCAACTTGGGAGTTTTTCTTGCTTACCACAGAAGAGATGCCCACAGTTTGTTTCTATAGGAAACGTAGCCTGCTGCAAACAGACTGGACAGGACATGTCTGTATAAAAGCGATGTCGGTCACCAGCAGAGGCATCCTGCAGGAACGGCAGAGAAATGCAAAGTGTTAAGAGATACTATTTTTATGTAAGTCTACTGGGTTTAAAATAATAATAATAAATTAGCATTCATTTGCTGCAAGTCAAACACAGAGCTATGTGAAATGAGGGAGAAATATATTTAAATGCAAAAATCAAACACACTTAAACGCACTGATTCACTAAGCAAGTTCTTCTTGTGACCAGCCCATTATTTTCCCTTCATCTGTTATATAAGTGTGTGCTTCACGGTTGAAGACCACAATGAAAGAACCTCCTTGGTTCTTCACATTGAGTTAGGCTAGATATGCTGAAGCATGAATAACAACCTCAGAGCTATATTGTTATTTCATTATCCTGGACAGTAGATCTGTCCAGAACCAGGTAACTGAACTGTGTTGCTTACCAGCTGTAGCATTTAGTGTTTTCAAGCCCAAGCACAGACGCCAGCTTGTGTAAGTCACTGTCATGAAAAAGTTTTTCTCCCCATTTTGCTGTATTTGTCTTCCCCATGAATATGCACTGTCATTATTTCAAGAAGTATCACAGTGAAAGACTCTTCTCAACATTCTCCAGAAGAAAGGCTTCTCACTTTGGGGCTGGTACTCAGAAATTTCCAGTAACCTGGCCTAGGCTCTACCTGTCAGAACTAGATGTGGTCACAGAATCATGGAATGCTCTGAACTGGAAGGACCTTTAAAGATCACCCAGTTCCAACCCTTCTGCCATGGGCAGGGACACCTTTCATTAGATCAGGTCACTCCATGCCACGTCCAACCTAGCCTTGAACACTTCCAGGGATGGGGCATCCATAACTTCTTTGGGCAACCTGTTCCAGTGCCTCACCACCCTCAGAGTAAAGAATTTCTTCCTTGTGTCCCATCTAAACCTATCCTCTTTCAGTTTAAAACCATTGCCCCCTATCCTGTTACTAAAGGCTTTGGTAAAAAAGTTTCTGTCCCTCTTTGTTGCTTGGCTGTTGCTGCTGTGCCATTGTTCTGCTACACACTGTTTTATCAGTCTAAACATCTAACCCCTCTCCTGCCTCGGCAGCTGTACTCCAGATTTCCTTTCCTTTACCACTAAGTTCCCAGGAGCACTGCAGGAAGCACACAGCGTCATCCAACATACTCCACCTTGTGGCAAAAACTTGTTTGAGAGAAAGAACCAGCCAAATAATTACTTTTAATTACTTAACGCATCCATTTAAAAAAGCCTATGTTATCTCATTACTTGATGAATTTCAAAGATGCCTCTGTACAGTAAGTAAGCTTCTATAACCAGCTTCTTCCAGAACCTCAGAGAAGTCTACACTACCCCACATCAGAGAGCAGAATGATGGCAACACTCAGCACAGCACCTGCTCCGTTTGAAGCTGCTGCCGAAGAGCTCGCACTAGCTCTTGATTTTCTGGATGTATGTTCTGGTGTTCATTTCTGTGAAAGGAAACACAAACAATAAAAAAACACTGTGACCCGACACTGAAAAATAAGTCATTGGAAAAAAATATGAAACTTGAACAAAGGGCAAAAAAAATCATTCTTTCCTGCTTTAAAGGATTTAAAAGGAAGTACACAAATAATTAAGGAAACAGGACATTCATTCTGGATCCCAAAGTTACTTTGGACATTTAAAGCTGTATAGCAGTCAGATTTTTCAGACAGACTCCATAATCAATCATTAAATCATGTTAAAACTAGATCTGAATCTGAAAAACAATTAAGACATAAACCTACAAAAACTGAAGTTGTTTGAAAGCTTTTATATTAAACATGCAGAAATAATTTTCATTTATGTCTCCACTGCTAGTTTTTTACTTGTTAGTTTACTCACAGATTTATTAGTTTTTCACCTACTGCCTAAGTTATAGAGTTGAAACCTCCTAACTATTTCAATTTTATCTGCTACATAACATTTACATAAGAAAGGGTAGACAAACTCTTAGATTTAGAATGTTGAATTTATGTAACTATCAGCAGACTGGATATAAAAAGCAATCATTCTTTTAAAATCACTCTTTTTTTAAAAAGAAAGACTCTACAGGCAAGAAAACGACAGGTTGGAGATGCCAAGAGGAATCATAGGGAAGGGACTCACTGAAGAAAGGAGGATGGATATATTACAAATTTGAAATTCAAAAGCACAATGGGAACTGAACTGGAATTAAAAAAATATGCTGACAACAATTTTTATGCTTTATTTATTCATATGGATTTCAATGGTGGTACATTCTGCTCATCACTGTTGAGGTCTCAGCTGGATTCTGTTCTCCATTTTGTGCTAAATGCATAAAAACATATAGAGAAGTTGGAAGAAGTTCAGAAGAGAATAAGAACTACTGCCCACATTTTTTAAGCACTAAAGAAAGAAGAAATGTCAGTTTATATAGAAGACTCTTCATGGAGAGAAAAGGGGACAGGATAAGGCTTTCATTCTATAGATATGAGCAATTATTTCCCACAGTTACCTAAGGCTCATGGAAAACCATTTCTAACTGCTAAGTGTACAAAACAAGAGAAGATTACTTCAGGGTATTGCGATCTATCCTTGACTAGAAGTTAAAAAAAAAAAATATGTTGCAATGCTTCCAGTGATATCTAGGCAAGCTGATCCTCTGTAAGAGATGAGGGTTGTACTGGTTGAATTTTTAGGACATTTTTTGGTTACAGTTCTATTACATCATTTCCTCAAGGGCTCTAGGAGCTTCTGCAATATTTTCCTTCATTTAATGTGGGCAATCACAATACTGCATTACTGCTATGTTTAACATTTTATCTACTTCATTCTTTCTTCAAGGAGGAATAGACAAGCCCCATATTTTTCATACTAATACCTTCATGGCTATCTGTAAAGAGTAAATTTATTTAACATTAATGTGGGTGACATGTATGAAAGTTATATAAAGGGAAGGCTCTATTAAAACTCTTCTTACCCACCCTGGGTCTCCATGAGTCAGTTTTTGTGGATGTTGTCCACATGTTTTATACATGTTATATGTATAAAAGTATTTTCTTGTTTAGATGCTACAAACCTTCAGTTTGCCAGAATTTTTGATATATATGGAAATTCAATTCAATTCACACACAAGTAGAAGGTGTGAATTATAAGCCAGTTTAATTTTATTTCTCCACAAACAACTAATTGCAAATTTGTTGCTAAAATGTTAATTTATATGACTTTACCTTGGTATCACATGCTATGCTGAGTAGATGAGAGTATTTGTACAGCTGTAGAGGTATAGCATATCCTGTCACTTATGCATAAGATGATGAGGTAGCAAAACACTGTGCAATATTCAGGAAGGTACAGGCACAGCTCAAGACACATCAAACTCATAACTTCTGTCATGTAATTAGAGTGAGAAGATAAATTAAATAAATGAAAACCAGTATGCTGCTATGTAACTAAAGGTATTATCAAACCCAAGCCAGAAAGAAATAAAGTTAGATGCAAAGGCTTTTTACTTCCCCACTTCAGAGTGCCAGTACTCCAAAACTTGAGGAAAAAAGTCCCATGATATGGAAAGATTGTATTATGCACCACAGAGGGCCCCACCGAACTACTATTATAGGAAGGAGGAAGGCTGCCTACTCATACAGTGTGCAGTGTCACACAAGGAAAGTTAGGGACAGTACTTATGGGGACTGGTGCATCACTGTGTAGTGATGGCCACTGTTAATTTTCAAGGATTAAGATCTCGCTTCTGCTGAAAATATTGACTTCATCTTATAATCAAACCGTATGATGGGATAGAAAAATAAGTTAAAAGGTCTAAACCTGCAGATCCATAAACATGGAGTAGGTAAGTCATCTGGGACTAATAAGGAATCCCTAGCAGGGAATTAAAGGGTAAGTCTCCCTTGTCTCTCTCTCTCAATTTGTTGACTAGTCTGAATTTTTACAATCTCACTTGTAATGTGACAACCTACTCACCAGTTTTAAAGATGATGGAAAGAAATCTGGCTTCATTTTATCAAAATTCATAATTCAAAAACATACAGGTTTTACAAAAGTATCATACAGTACCTGAACTAAACATCTGCAACTTGGTACACATGTTAATTATGGCAGTAAGTTTCTCTGCCAGAAGCATGAACACCTTCGGCTCACGCCTTGATGTGATGTTTCATTGAGTTCTGAGCGCTGGAAACAACTACAGTAACCATATCCCTTAACAGTTCTTTCCATATTCCACTTCTGCCTCCTAAGATCTACTGCAACAGGTACTCACCTACTTTCCCTTTTTATTCTGTTCCTGCAACTGTTCATTACCCTAAGCATTCTTTCACGTATGCTTACCTGGGACCTGTTCCTATCCAACTTAAGTATTTCAGATGTCGCGTACAGAAATATGGGTGGCAAAGAGACTGGGCTAATGGACACAGTGTAAGGATCACACAGACCATTGTAATGCCTAAGATAACAAGATAAGAAGAAGAAAATACCTTTCTTCTCCCCCACTTTGTGATAAATAAATTAAAAGTACTATAGTTTTTTTACTGTACAGCTTTTAGAATCATAGAATCATAGAATAGGTTGGGTTGGAAAAGACCTCCAAGATCATCAAGTCCAACCCCTGATCCAACTCCAATTACTATATCATGGCACTAAGGGCCACGTCCAATCTCTTTTTAAAAACCTCCAGGGATGGTGAATCCACCACCTCTCTGGGCAGGCCTTTCCAATGCCTGATAACCCTCCCTGTGTAATTTTCTACCATACTGTGCAGATTTTGATGGTGACAATACAAAGGAGGTAGAGAAAAAGTGCTGCTGAATACAGGCAATTTCAGAAAGTACCAGAAGGCAGAGCAGAGAGGTAAGAGGATGCTGGTAAGACTGTCAGTCATCACAGAATCATAGCATATAATGAGCTGGAAGGGACCCACAAGGATCATCAAGTCCAACCTCTGGCCCTACGCAGAATCCCAAGAATCACACCATGTGCCTGAGAGCGCTTCTTGAACTCTGTCAGGCTTGGTGCTGGGACCACTTCCCTGGGGAGCCCATTCCAGTGCCCAACCACCCTCTGGGTGAAAAACCTTTTCCTGGTACCCAATCTAAACCTCCCCTGACTCAGCTTCAGGCAATTTCTTCGAGTCCTGTCACTGGACAAGACTCATACAATGCAGAAGTAAACAAGCTTCCAGACTGGAAGCTTCGTGTCTGAGTTTGTTTGCCCCTCCAGAAAATAAACCACTGAAGTGTGTAGCAGGATCCACAGACAAACCTTTTACCTAGGTCATTACACTGCAGAGTTAGTAATAAGCCCTTATCTCCCTCTCCAAGTAACCTTTCATCATTGATGTATCGCCTCCCTGAACTCCAATTCTGACTGAACTCCTGCTACTCTTGCCCACTGCTGACCCTCTCTTCTTTTTTCATGTTCCTAACTTACTTAATAAAGTTCAAAAAAAAAGTGTTACTTTTTTAATATTTTAAACTTAATTTTTAAACCAAACACAATTCAAGTCACAAATGCCAAAAATGTCAACATAATGGATAGAGAAGTCATTAGAGAGCAGAGTTAAAAGAGGCCATCTTGAAGCAATCTGAGTAACTGGAACAGTTTTGGGGAAAAAAGGCAAGGTGAAGAGAATATGTTTCTCTTAAGATTCCTTTGTGGTCTCCTGGTCCTGAACAGCAGCACTGCCTTGCAGTCCAATCAAGCTTTCCCACTTCTAGTTTCTTTTGTAGGTTGCTCTCAAGTAACTCCTACCCCTCTAATATTTCTCCTATGGACATATCCTCCTCAGGAAATTTCGTAACGCCAATGTGTCACTAAAACTGAGTTCCTTTGGTTGTGAAAACTATTCTGTTTTCAAAAGTCTATAGACATCCATAAACCAAAAGGAAAAGAAAAGAAGCCAATCTGAAGCTCAGACTCATCTTCCCAAAACACATAGGCTAAGATATTTGCTAGGTTGCAAAGAAAAACTCTGAAATGAAAATAACCTTTGACGACTTGACCATTAAGAGTTACTGAATTCTGAACTTAGTGTTTTGATTTATGAAAAGCATATTAAACCCCACTGTTTTAACAGCATATTAATCTATAAACAAATCAGTCAATTTGTTTGGGTTTGGAGTTTTTTGGTTTAGGCTTCTTTTTTTTTTTGGAAGGAGACTGTGTCTAGAACATACATTGTAGGATTATACCCCACTTTAATTTTGGAGTCACTGTTGACAAATGTGTACTTTGTAACCAAATATGACACAGCAGCCATATAGACATTGAATTCAGCCACTTTCAGTTTTAAGGAATGATGAACATTATTCAGTTTGATCATCTGAAGATAAGGAAGAGTTAAACTCCACTTTTGAGAAATGCATAATTTCATTCTAACCGTGAGTTAAACCACGAAAGAGAGTAAGTGATCACACAATCACTTCCTTAATGTCAAAAAGTCACAGTTTTTATATACCAATGCAAAAATTTGTTGAGAAAGTTAGAATTTTATAAATGCAGGTATGTTGATTAATTCCTGTCAACATATTCTCACCTTAAAAGCGTATATACCAGAGCAGCAATGAAAGTGAAACTGAGCACAACTGCCACCAGTACCTGGTCACTTATTCCTTCTATAACTGAATCATTATCTAGCTTCAAACTCTGAACTTCTGCTTGGTGACTGGCCATCACAGCTCTAAAATGTAAAAAGAAATACATACATATACATAAACATTAAAACATATGTGTGCACACATACATTTTAAACATAGTTACAAACAATACATATACTCATCTATTCACATACACAACAAATTCCTGAAACGACAGAATAGTCATTGCTGGGGGAAAAACTGTAAAAGAAGAAGGAATAGATCTATTTTTACTTAACACTGAGCTTACTGTAGAGGTCTTGTGCGGTAGCAAACAGATATTAAATGACTGTGTTGAGATTTAAAGATTTAAAAAAAACCAAAACAAACTCTCAGTTTACCTGGGAATCTTTACAAAATAAATTGAATAGGGATAGGTCATTACTGAATCGGACATATTCTAAGGAGAGTTTATTTAAAAAATTTATAATGACTCTGTATTATCAAGCATTTTAGTTATTACACATCACATAATTCCTGTTAGGCTACGCCAACACAGAAACCTAATTTTCACTACTTAGTGAATAAAGAAAAAAGGACATTTGGGGTTTATCTGTTTTTAGTGTTTAATGCCCATTTGCATACACAGGAATCACCCAATGCATATTATACTTTGCCTGTCTTATCTGTGCTTTACTATCCTTCAGCTGGAAACATGTGGAGAACTCGAAAAAAAAAGAGTATTATCAGGCTTTCCCAGTCAGACTCATTTGTTTTATATTAATTTTGCATATGTAGCCATCAGAATGACTGGCAAATGCTAACATTTATTAACCTACATCACAAACCTAGAGCTGGAGACCTGCAAAATAAAATAAGTTTCCAGCACACTGCTACATCATTCCTGTTGCAACCACAGTGAAATAAACAACAGCTGTGAATATTATGAAATCAGAAGGGTGAATGACATAAAAAGTCATACTGAAGCTATATCCATACACAATTAAAGTATTTTTCAGATGGAGCTGACATCAAATCCCAGTATCAGTTTCTGAAGGCAGGTAAGACAGGTATCATTTGCTCTATTTCCCAGTCCAGTGTGTTTGCCTTAAGCTTGAAAGCTTTCATCAGTGTTTCTCTATACTTCACGGCCCATGTGTCATTTTTTAATTTAAACTTTGCTGTGTAGCAAACATCACCAGACACCCTCTGGCCCTGAATTAATTGCAAAACTGAAATGAAATAACAAGTCATCAGGATTTTAGTGGATACCCGGAATGACTACCCTGGCAATACTTCAATATGCCAGTCAATGGCTAATATGAAAGTGTCATCTTTTCCATAAGACAGCTAGTCTCACCCTCCAGATTTTCTCTAGTATGACCAGTGGAGCTTTTTTTCCACACTTCCTTATGTTTGTGGGGGCTGCCCTCTGTAGCAGCAACACAAGAAAAGCTGATCCATTCTAATGGCATTGTTAAAAAGGGTAAGTGGTATAGCATAATGAAGTACCATAAGAGCAGAGCAAACTCATAGAGAATGAAGGGGAGATTCCTTTAATTGCCATATTTTTGGGTTTTCACTGTGAAAATGAAAATGGAATAATGAAGCATATATGAAGTGAAACAATAAACTAAGTTATCGTAAGCGTCCCAGTCTGAACTGAGACTATTATTTCTGTAACTACAGTCATAAGTTTTTGCTAATTACAGCTTTCCATAAGCAACTGTGTCATAGTCTAACTACTGAAATGTCATTTAGTATTTGGAAGGAGTAACTTCTCCCGAAGGTGGAACACCAGTGACTCATCAACAGGCGTGTTTGAAGTAGGTCAGTATTAAGACAAGTTTCGTATATGCTAATAAATAAAAGACCAGATCTTTGTGGAAAGGTCTTACATGGGAACATGAGCCTACATGAGGAGTTACAGCATTTCTCTGCATAGCTAATTACACAATTATGTTCCTATAGTTAAAGCCATGAGGCTTTAACTACAAGGAGATATTGTGTAAGTTTTCTGAGCAGCAATTCCCTGGTGCTGAGGATCTGTACTAGTAGGTGTGCTGTGATGCCTCCCCAGCTCAGCATTCCCAACTGCATACTTAATTACTTAATTTCTTTGCACATCCAATCCTGAAGAGGATTCTCTCTCTTACAATTCTGGGACAGTCATTTTCCACAACTGTGCATTCTAGTGTCTTCAGTTCTTACGTTTTCTCTCCTTAAGTACCATCACCACTCCACTAATTTTTACAGTGTCACACTGTAATTTCTGGGTTGACCACTCAGAACAAAATCAGAAGTAAATTCCAGGGAACTAGTATGTGTTAATCCCTCCATTGTCCTGCATTAGTTCTGTTAGAATAGACCAACATGCCAAGAACAACTACATCCCATGAAGTATGAAAAATTTTTCTTTTCTTTTTTTTTTCTTTCAGAAATACACACTGTGGCAGAGACACAGAGGACTTAGCTGTACCTTTGGAAGGCAAGTGTTTCTCACACTAACACCTGAAAGGTTTCCTTTGCTTGGTGCACTTTGAAACCAACATATGTATTGTCAATATCACACTAGCTTAACTCAGTTTCCCTGAACAGCCTTCAAGACATCCACCCTAGAGCTCTCTCTCCCTCTGTATATTCCTTGCAACAACACTCTTAATCCTTATCTGCCTACCATTAATAGTACTCACTACATCTGCTTGCCTTCCTTTCTGCTCATGCACTTTTCTTGAAACACCAAACTACAGTGCAAAAGTTAGCAGCAGAACCCGAAAAAGAAACACACAGGTCCTCACCTTCTCTTCCTTCTTGCACATAAGGCCAGTTATTTGTATCTAGTTCGCCCCTTCACTTTGCAACTTATATGCTTTTACAAGAGCCATTTTCACACAAACATAGTGTCCAACAGGAATTCTTGCAAAGTCTTTCTCATTACATAAAACACCACTCCCTCAAGACGCTTCCTCTTCACTTGTGTATCAAACACTGCGAAGATGTATAGAGGCGGGAGTGGAATCCCTGCCTCAGTCTCACTCCCAGCTGCTTCTATCACTGAATTCTAGAGAAGACAAGCTATCAAAGCTAAAGGCTCATTTTGTTCATATTTTAACTAACTTGCTGCTTCTGGACAGCCAACAAGTGCTGA
Source organism: Neopelma chrysocephalum (assembly GCF_003984885.1). Classification (NCBI taxonomy): domain Eukaryota; kingdom Metazoa; phylum Chordata; class Aves; order Passeriformes; family Pipridae; genus Neopelma; species Neopelma chrysocephalum. Next base: position 123,037 of record NW_020924895.1, read on the forward strand.
GCATATTTTCCTCATTATCTCTAGCACTTTTTCTGAATCAGATAATTGCACAGGAGAGCTGATGTGAATTGTGGAGACTAGGAACCACAAACAGAAGGGTATCGGTTCAAAAGACCAATACATACTTTCTCTGAATTCAAGCCTCAGTAGAGACAGTAACAATCTCCTCCTCCTCCTGTTATCTCTGAGTTACCATGTTAAAAAAGCAATGGCTACAAGGAAAACAATGTTAAAACAAACTATTAGAAAAAAGTCTGCCTGAAGGAGGAAGGAATTTTTTGATTTCAAGTTTGTTTTGAATGTTTTCAAACAAAATATCTGCGAGCTTGCAGTTCATGTTTTTTAAGGTGCAACCACAACAGCCCATGAAGACACCTGCAGCAGTTTGCATGAATGGTAGGCTAGATAACATTACTAAAATAGCTGCTGAGGAATCTTGCCTCATAGTGCTTGTGTTTAGCAGAGGTGCTCTTTCAGGTGGTACAACTAATAAACAAGATATGGGTGATTTAATTCTTAAATAAAGTAATGAAGTTGCTTCAGTCTTCAGAGTCAACCAGCATTCATAAAGACTGTATGTCAGAGAAGACTTCCAGAATCAGACCTTATTACAGATATCTAATCACTCCTAAAATAGTAACTGCTAATAATCTGATACAATTAAAGAGCAAGTTGACATGGTTTATACTAAATTCCATAAAAACCTACATACCATACGTATATACTAATTCAATAAAAACCATATGTTGGTTATACTTAAATGTCTAAAAAGAGAAAAAGTCTTAACAAGGATGGCTTTCTTGAATGAAAGGTCAATTCTGCCCCGTGTTCCAATTAGGTGATGGAAATCAAGCCACATCCAACAATACTCACATCAAAACTGGAATTCATACAGTCAACTTCAGAATGTTTAAAGTATCACTTGCAAAGTTTAAAAAACTGACAAAAATGTTGGGCCTTTTTCCTACATTAAAAACAGGAATAAAGAGGCCTAAAACTTAATTTCCAGTTTTATTTCATCTTATCCTCAGATTATTGGCACTTGCTTGAAGTGAAGCAATATAGAAAGAGAAAAAATAGACAAGGAATTACTCCTCCATTCCACTTGGGATAGCTAAGTTACAGCTTGACATTGCAGCACAGTACGTAGACTGGGATCAGGTTTATCTGCATTAGGATTCCTGATAGCTACAGAATGTAAACAACCTCAGACCGAACTGTCCACAAAATGCTTGGCAATAGAAAGGAATGTAATTTGCTGTTTGCAAAATCACGCAGTTTTGTTGGCAAAAACTGCCAGAAACTAACCGTCTGAACAGAAAACCATCTTGTCTACTATCACACTGAGTGATCACTGACACAACGTAACACTAATTTAGTTACATTTCAAATAAGAATCTACATACCTTTCAAAAGTTACATTTTTCCCCTCTGTGGTTATGTATGAACAGTGCACGCAGGTTTAAGCAAAAAAAGGAGAACCATTATAAGCAATACTGCAAGTACAATGTCTTTCATTCTTGGAAGCTCATACAGATCCTATGGAAATGTCAGAGCATGAGGACATACACTAGTGTGGATGTATTATATCTTCATTTTACAGATTTGAAAAGTATTATTAAAATTTTCAATGTTCAACAGACAGCACAGCTATGATATCCCATGCTACGGCTCATAAAGAAATTAAAACCATACAGTGTTTACCATGATATGTTAAATACTTGTTGTCAGCTATCCAAAGTGACAGTATTCCCAGAGTTTTCTGAAGGATTCAAACTTTTCCAAGTTTATCAGGGGAGTACCATATGCTAATATACTCTCAAAACCACAGAGAGTTTTAGAACCCACTACCAAAGGAACGTGCAAGTGTAGTGAAAAAGAAGTAAGAGGCTCTCTTGATGCCTGAGAAATTAACAGTGAGGTAACACACAAGCAATACTGCTGTGAGATACAAGTTATTAACTTTATTAACCTACACGTTATTAACTTTACTGTATTGGTTTTGAGGGTATGGTACAATTTGCTCAAAATCAGAAAGGTAACCTCTATAACAATATGTCCTTTTGGGGATGGGCTGGGAGTGAATGGGATGGAACAATGGGATTTGGGTTTTTTTCACTTATTTCAGTTTTATTTTGAGTATCTTCCTCTTGATGCAGTACTGGCAGCCACCGTCACTACTTGAAAAAATTATGAAGATAAGACAGTGAAGGTGGGCTAGTGTGCAAATCAGAACTTGCAATTCCTTTTGCCAATTGTCTTTTATTAGCAAAAGCATCATCCCTGCCCCTTAAAAATGATGCTTAATTTGTAGAGATCGTGTGTTTTCCAGGAGAAGATAATTCATCTCCAACTAGTAAAATATTGTGAGTCACACTTTCTCAAGAACAAAAAGGCTTTAAATCCTCAAAATTTTCTTCCATGGTATGAGAAACAAACAAATAAAAAATTGGCTTAATTTGCATCAACATGTTTCTAATAAGATTGGCCTGTTTTAGATAACATGAATCAACTTTGAAGAATTTAAACATACTAAAACAGAGCATGTTCTGTAATCCACCTCCTGAAGACATATTAGCTTATATTGAAATATCTAAGGCATAAATTTAGCATATTTCATTTCAGAGAAAAATAGACAAAAGTTCCCACAATAAAGACAAATTCTTATATGTAGGGCAATAATTTAGACCTCTCCCATCAGATGTTACCCAATTACTTTCTGCTTCAGGTTAGTAACAGGTCATGGCCACTGTGTGTGGTTGAGAACGGGACTTTGTGAATGTATTTGACCCAGCAAACTGGATCTTACAGTTATTTATGCTCTCTTTCTACGAGAGTTCAAAGATATGCCCAGACTGCATTCAGAAACAGTTAACAACAGTAGGTATATAATAAGCATGATTAACAGTAAAAGTATTGAAGACTCTATGAGTTTACTGGCCCAAATCCTAGATCAGCTAAATCCTGAGATGATACATTTTATATAGGTTCTTCTGAAGTTGGACTTCGAAATAGTGATGTAAGCAAATATAGCACTATAAACCAGAAACAATGGAAATGATGGATTATGTACTCCAAAGAAACGGTTCTAAGGAAAGAGAATTTATTAGCTTTTCATTTTGGTGAGCACAGTCTTACTTGAATAAAGCATACACAAAAATCTCTAATATTAAGTATCTCCATACATTTTAAAAATCAGGAGGAGAAATCCAAAGGGCATATTTACTAGGGGAAATGTAAAAAAAAAATTCAAATATAGCAACATACAGCAGAAGATACATTCTGTGAGAAGATTGCTAAAACTGACTTGGGATCATCCTACTAGGATTTCATGCAGTATGTTAATGCATGATTGTTATGAGTTACAAATCAGCTCAACTGGTACAATGAAATTATAGCCACACTCAGCTGTATATAATACTCAGCTGTATATAATATTCAGTTACTTCTTCACTATGAACCATCTCTGCTTTCAGGACTGTACATTCATGTGCATGTATGCTCTTCGCAAAAGAGAAAGGAAACAGCCTAAAGAGTCTTGCCAAAAGAGGGTAAGAGCAATTTCAGAAGGCAAATATTGGTTTTGTTCAGTCTACCTTAAGAACTGACCAACTGAGGCACTTGCCTGGTAAAGCAAGTTTCTGCAAGGTCTGAGGTCAGCAGTCTCGGAGGCACATTTTTTCCTGAAAAGAAAAAAAGAAGAAAAAAAGAAAGTAGATATTCAGTTTTGCTGATGGAATCATGCTTTGCAAGTTAAAAATAATGCAGACGCAAACTCCAGATGCAATGCAGTAAGGGAAATTCTACTGAGAAAACAAAAAGTTTCTAAATATTTTTCTCATGAGCTTGAAACCACATGGATGGCTTGAAGCAAAAAGACAAATTCAATGGCCTGTATAGCATTACTACTTTGAGTATCTGTCTGGGTGATGCATGACCTGCTAAAATGATTCCCAACAAAGTCTTGCACTGCTTTATAAGGCTAAAATATACCAAAAGGTATAGAATTGTAAACAAACCAGAGGGTGGACCTGAATCCATATGTAGATAGGAGCATGAGGAAGAGCCTGACAATGCCTTCATTTTGGATATCTGACTTCCCTGATCAGGTAGGAAGAAGAAGAAAATATTGTCACTTAATTATAATAATGTTTACTGAAATACGGTAATACTTCAGCTAAGAATGTAGAGGCTTCAAATCTCTCACAGGAAAAGTGCCCAAGAATTCCTTATTGTAGAAAGCAACACTGGCATATACAACCTCACATGTAAAATAGACAGCAAGACAAAAAAGAATTACTGTATTTGCTTGTGTCAACAAAATACAATCTACACCTCATGGCAACAAGCAAAGCAGTGGGAAACGGGATCTAAAGGAAGATGTGGCAGAAAACCTTAATGAAAAATACCTGTGTAAGCACTGTTTGTCAAAAGTACCAAGTATATTGCTCAAAGCACACATTAAAACTTATAATGGAACGTTACAGTTGTGCCGCTTTCTAAGACTTTAGAACTCATTCCCAAATGTGAAAGCTACCTTCAAATGCAGACAGATTCAATTCATAACTTAAACAGCATGTTATACAATGAGACCAGTCAGATGGTACTTTACTGGGAAGACTTGAAAGTTTTCATGGCTTCTACAATATATTTTAGTTCAAAATAGGCTGACATAAAGGGAGTACTCAGATTTTGTCCACACTACTAACTTATTTAATGGAAGAACTCCGAGAAACAGAGATAAAGTGGCAGCTTCTACATTTGCAACCCTTTCTTTCTTGGCTGTTTATCTAATTCTCAGCTGTTATCAGTGCACTGTGCCTGGTACTCTATGTTGTTGTGTGTCAGGCCAGTTGTTAACTGATAGGGAACTGCAGAACTTATCATGATGTCACACATTGTCATTGCAAACTTCAGATGGGCCAGAATTTAAGTGACTAACGAGAAAGAGTTTCTCAAACTCTTCAGATGACCCCTTTGCAGCATGGTGGAGAGCTCCTCTGGCCGGGGCACAGGGAGGAAGCAGGAGCTCTCTGGCCACAGACAGACTCCTTGTCTTTGAGATTAAAAATTAACTGCATTACCTGAAGAATCACACACAATCAATTAGGTTGGAAAAGACCTCTGAGATCATCAAGCCCAACCTGTGACCAAACTCCACCGTGTCAACTAGACCGTGGCACTGAGTGCCATGTCCAGTCTTTCCTTAAACACTTCCAGGGACGGTGACTCCACCATCTCCCTGGGCAGCCCATTCCAGTGCATAATCACCCTTTTTGCGAAGAAATTCTTCCTAGTCACCATTTGGAGCTAGTGCTAAGCATAGAATATTAGAATGTTAAGGGCTGGAAGGGACCTTAAAGACGACCTAGTCCCAACCCTCTCTGTCATGAGCAGGGACACCTCTCACTAGACCAGGTTGCTCAAGGCCTTATCCAACCTGGCCTTGAACACCCCCAGGGTTGGGACATCCACAACCTCCTTGGGCAATCGGTTCCACTGTCTCACCACGCTTACAGCAAAAAATTTCTTCCTGATATCTTACCTAATTTTGCCCTCTTTCAGTTTGTACCCATTACTCCTTGTCCTATCACTACAGTTCCTGATGAAGAGTCCCTTTCCAGCTTCCCTGTAGGCTCCCTTCAGATACTGGAAGCTTTTCTCTTCTTTAATTTTTACTAGAGCCAAGTTCTGTTGAAAGTAAGTCAACATCTACTCCAAAAAAGAGAGGAAAACCTCACAGAGGCCACTCCTTCCTCAAGCCAAGCCACACTAGATACCAACAGGAGAATGTCTGATGTCTGTGGGTGCACAGCTGTTTTCGACTACAAGAAGAGAGGAAAACCTTGCAGAGGCTGCCCCTTTCATTAACAGGAGAACCTCCGTGGGTGCAGGGTCATTTCCTGCTCCAGAAAGAGAATTAAAACCTCGTAGGGGCCGCTCCACCCACACGCCAAGCCACAGCACGCTCACAGGAGGACGCTGTGGGTGCAGCACCCTCACAAGCCCACGCTCCCAGCCCCGCCGGACCCTGTCCCAACCGGCTCCTCCGCGCCCGCAGCCGAGGGCACACACACAGCCGGGGGGAGGGAAGGGCGCGGAGCCCTCCTCCCGCAGCCCTGCTGGCGGCGCACGAGGTGCCGCGGCGGGCCCGCAGCGGAGGGGAGCGGGCCGCGCCTCCCCTCTCCATCCCGCCGGTGCCCTGGCTGGGCGCGGGGGGCGGCCGGCGGGCCCCGCAGCCCCCCGCGGTACCTCAGCTCCGCTCGCCGCCGGCCCGGCCCGGCCCAGCCC